>NW_016817072.1:583563-603215 GCF_001698545.2 Rhinopithecus bieti
AAAAAAAAAAGAGTTGAGACGGAGTCTCGCTCTGTCGCCCAGGCTGGAGTGCAGTGGCCGGATCTCAGCTCACTGCAAGCTCCGCCTCCCAGGTTTATGCCATTCTCCTGCCTCAGCCTCCCGAGTAGCTGGGACTACAGGCGCCCGCCACCTCGCCCGGCTAGATTTTTGTATTTTTTAGGAGAGACGGGGTTTCACTGTGTTAGCCAGGATGGTCTCCATCTCCTGACCTCGTGATCCGCCCGTCTCGGCCTCCCAAAGTGCTGGGATTACAGGCTTGAGCCACCGCGCCCGGCCAGAAACAAATTTTAAGTAAGCAAATATGTCCACTTTTCCTCTGAGCTTTCTTAACTTGCTTGAGACTTAGTAAGTTGTCCCTTCTCCCATCAAGAGCATTGGATTTGCAAGTATGTGGGAGGGCAGGATCCCCTAGCCTAGGACACACTCTCCAGCAACTCCATCAAAGCATCTGGAGGTGGGTCCTGGCTCCAGGGAATTCCCATGTGCAGCTAAGCCTGAGAACCCCTGGCTTAGAAGGTAGGGATTCAGGCAGTGGGGAGATGAAGGCAACAGTCTCCCTTTAAGGAAGTTTGATGGAAGGCAGAGATATGATGGAAGTTTGAAGGACTAATGGTTAAAGAAAGGTGCTCTTAAAAATAAAATACATGGACCGGGCGTAGTGGCTCACGCCTGTAATCCCAGCACTTTGGGAGGCCAAGGCAGGCGGATCACCTGAGGTCAGGAGTTCGAGACCAGCCTGGCCAACATGGTGAAACCCCGTCTCTATTGAAAATACAAAATATGAGTTAGGGTTGGTGGTGTGCACCTGTAATCCCAGCTACCCAGGAGGCTGAGACAGGAGAATCACTTGAACCCGGGAGGTGGAGGTCACAGTGAGCCAAGATTGCACCACTGCACTCCAGCCTGGGCAACAAGAGCAAAACTCCATCTCAAAAAAAATAAAATAAAATAAAATAAAATACATGACCTGAATATGTTTGAAGACAGAGGGAAAGATTCTTTGGAAAGCAAGAGAATGAAGTAAGAGAGAAAGAAAAATGAAGAAAACAGGAATGAGGGAGAGGAGTTGGGCCAATGTCCCAGGAGAGAGGTGAGCATGGGAAAGGGAAAATCATTTCTGTTTAAATGTGTGAAGGAAAGAATATGGGTGAAAACGCAAGGAGGTTTTGAGGTATAGGAGTTTGCATGGGTTGGCCTTGATCTCAGGGCAGTGGAAATTATGTGGAATAACTACAGTGGATAAAGGGAGAAGAGGAAATACAAGCATAGTGTACTAAAAGTAGTCAATTTATCAACTGGTCAGCAGCACTCTTCCAGAAAGCCTCCACTGAGAAACAGACAACAAACTAATGACTAAAATTGGGGTTGGACATGATTAGCTGTCATTTACTCACATTATCCTTCCAAGTCTATCATGGTGGCCTGGCTCTATACATTGTATGAGGCAGGGCTCAATCAGAAAAGTGGGGAATCATCATGAATGAAACAGAGTAAGATAATTTTTTTAAAATGTGGATTAGGTCTTAAGCAATTGTGGGACCTGATGGCAGACTGTTGTCTCTGCATCTGGTGTTGGGACTGAAGTTGTTGTAGGCCAGAGGGAAAGGAGAACTGAATGTGCAATGAGGGAGAGCAATTAAGAACAACTGGTACTCCCATTCTGTTTCACCATCTCCAGCCTTGAGGATGTGGGTGACTTGCGGAAGCAGCTGGTACCTTTTGTCAGAGGTGCACCCATACCCGGCCCAGGACTCGGAGGGGCTGAAGGAGGGAACTGGCAGGAGTCGGAGTGTCATGCCAACAAGGTAGGCTAGGAGATACTTAACAACATACATGAGCTGCTGAGGTACCTGGTACCTATACACCTTTCGAACACAAAAATAGCTGCTGCCTCAACTTTGCCTTCCAAATCTCACTTGGAGAACCATAGAGGAAAGGGAATTCTGAGACTTGGCTTCATTGTGGCCCAGTTGACACCTTACAAAGCCACCACACTGTTTGAAAACAGTCTGTATTTGAAGACTCTATTTGACTGTTTGAAAACAGTGTCTATTTTCAAAAGTGCTTTGAAGTGGCCAGACGCAGTGGCTCATGCCTGTAATCCTAGCACTTTGGGAGGCCAAGGTGGGCGGATCACCTGAGATCGGGAGTTCGAGACCAGCCTGACCAACATGGAGAAACCCTGTCTCTACTAAAAATACAAAATTAGTTGGGTGTGGTGGTACAGGCCTGTAATCCTAGCTACTCGGGAGGCTGAGGCAGGAGAATTGCTTGAACCCAGGAGGCGGAGGTTGCAGTCAGCTGAGATCACACCATTGCACTCTAGCGTGGGCAACAAGAGCAAAACTCTGTCTCAAAAAAAAAAAAAAAATGCTTTGAAGCACTCTACAGACTCATGCAATAATCCAGCACATGAAGTAGGCTGCAAGCAATGGTTGAGTTTTATTTATTTATTTATTTTTTGAGACGGAGTCTGGCTCTGTCGCCCAGGCTGGAGTGCGGTGGCGGGATCTCAGCTCACTGCAAGCTCCGCCTCCCAGGTTCACGCCATTCTTCTGCCTCCGCCTCCCAGGTAGCTGGGACTACAGGCGCCCGCCTCGTCGCCCGGCTAGTTTTTTGTATTTTTTAGTAGAGACGGGGTTTCACCGTATTAGCCAGGATGGTCTCGATCTCCTGACCTTGTGATCCGCCCGTCTCGGCCTCCCAAAGTGCTGGGATTACAGGCTTGAGCCACCGCACCCGGCCAATGGTTGAGTTTTATAAGGGGAGAAATGCCAGCCTAAAGGTTCCAGTTTGGGCCCAAAGTCAGGTCTTGTATTCCTGTTGGAATGATGGCATTTAAAACTAGTTTTCTGGTCCTAGAAATGAGAACAGAGACGCCCTCTCTCTGCTGGTGGTGTGCTTGAGGAGGAAACCCCCCCATGCCACTGTTTCATAACTGTCACCACAGCAAGAAGTTTGGGGCAAAATGGCCCCTAGAGTTTTAGGAAATGTAGCCTTAACTGAGCTGTTCCTTGTCTCAGCACACCCTCACAACTTAGACGTGACTGGGGATTGGGAACCATTTCCACAGCCAGTGCTGCAAACAGCGCCTGGTATGAGTAATTAACTTTCACATGGGGGCAGCTTGCCGTGAATTTGAAGACTCTGCAATGTCCCAGATCCTCATAAAGCAGCTCAAATATTTGCCGTCCAATGAAGCATGGCTGAAATAACACAGTCTCCTTGTTGCAGGTTTTGGGAACGCAGCGTCAGCTAGACCCTGGGGCCCTGTGGCTTCCGTCCTCTCCTGGAGAGGTGACCAGCTGAGGAGTCGGGCCCTCTTGGCTCCGAGGAAGGGGGAACAACATCTGCTGTGGCGTGTGCCCTGCCTGCTTCATCTCTCACCTGACTTTAAACACAGAGGGAATCAACACCCAGCTAGAAGTTAGACAGCAGGCCTCCCTCCCTGTGTTTAAGCTCACACAGCCACATCTGATGCTGTGGAGAGGGCTAATGTCAGTCAGACTCAGACCCTCATTTAGTTTTACTGCGCATGTGCAATGAAGCCAAACGGGAAAGTAGAACCATTTACTAGGACCTGGGTTTGAAGGATTTTGGAAAACATTCTTGGAACCTTGAAAGGCTAGCTTCCCAAAGAATCTCTCAACCCCTTTCTTCTTTTTCTTTCTTCTATGGTTTCCTTTTCCTTCTTCCCCTTCCTCCTTTTCTCTGCCCTTTGTTCTCACTCCAGAAACACATATTCAAACATTTACTGGGACCATGCCCTGATGTAGGTGGGGGACAGGAGAATGGAAGGCACTGTGCCTGCCTTCAGGGGACCGACTGTCCGCATGGGGGGAACACGGGGTGGTGAAGGCACAAGGGAGGGCGAATGTCAGATGAGCCGAGTCTTGAAGGTAAGAATTACCGGTGGTCTCCTCTGTTCTTCAGTTGTCATTTATCAACCCCAACACCCTCCTTTCATACCCTTTACCACCCACTAGGCTGTCACTGGAGAAAGAACCTGGCAGCCAGCAGTAAACTCTGACATCTTCTTATGGCCATCTCTGGGCTCATCTCCTGGGTAAAGAAATCGCTTTCAAATGCAAACCCTCTTAACTTCCTGACTCTCCAGAAGTACCCAAAGTAAAGTTTCAAACACCCAATCACCTGCCCACTTTTAATTAGAGCTGGCAAGTCCTCTCAGCTATGGTGGCCACTTAACATTTCTGCAATTCTCTTAGAACACGAACAGACTTTCAAATCTCTTTCCTGTTGTTCACAGTGTTCCTGGCTGCTATAGTAGATTTTGCTGTTGCCTCCATTTTCACTCATGTCCCAGCCACACCAATACTTGTAAGGGGGCCAGAAACAGTTTTAAACATAATTTGGCTTCCAGCCTAGAGCCGAATTTATCATCCACTTTTTCCCTGGGATCACACTTGTCCTCCCAACCTCTGGTGCCTGGCTCAACTATAGCCTGAAAGAGTTAACAGCCAAGAAGCCAGAACCAACTTTTAGGGGAGGAGCTTTAGAATGCTGACATGGCAGTCATCAGATCTGCAAAATGGTATTCAGCAAAGTGTGAGATTGTTACGAGACCAAATGCTAAACTTAATATATGAGACCTTGACACTAGGTACCAGATAGATCTGCTTTCAGGTCCCCTTTTTGCAGAATCCTTAGGAGCAGCATGTCATTTAACCACATTGCTTTACAAATGCTGCATCTGGAGTCAAGAAGACCATCTGAGGGGTTTGGAGGTTGCTGTCTGCCTGGTGATCAGAATGCTGCCCTTATGTCGTATAGCAAATCAGAGGGAGGTCATTGAACCGCATCACCTGTGTCTCCTGGGAGCTTGTTAGAAATGCTGAATCTTGGGCTCACACTTGACCTGCAGAAACAGAATCTGCATGTTGACAAGATCACCAGGTGATCTGTATGCACATTACTGTTTGAGGAGCTCTGCTATAGAGTTTTACAGCAACAAAACACTTTTACATATATAAAATCCTCCTCTGAGGAAGGCAGAGGAAACTGAGGATTTGGGAAGGTGAGTGATTTTCTCAGGTCACATGGCTGGCGCCAGACATTTCTTAACTCCTACTTATTTGGCGCTCTTTCCACTGAACCACTTTGCCTCCTGCCAACAGTCAGGAGAGAATGACAGTGGCCACGGAGGCTTTCATTGAGCTCTCACCGCACGCCACACATTGTTCTGATTAAGTTATTTAATATCACTGAATCTATGAGGTGGGAGCCTTTATTTTTCTCATTTTTCTACTAGGTAAGTGGTGGAGCACCAGAATCAACGAGTGTATTCCAGACTCCATTTAAGTTGGCCACACTGAAAGTTGAATTCTGAACTTCCCAGTAGTAACTGGGAAGCAGTAAGGAAACAAGGGAATAAACAGGAACCTAGCTGTGTGACACTGGGCATGTCACATCACCCCACGTTACTTACCCAAGAAGTGAGGTTGAACTGGATGATCTTTAAGGCAATTTCCAGCACTGACATTTTAGGATTCTAAATATTTCTAAATCCTTTGCTTGATATCTACTGATGGCTGAATCTTCTGAGCATCTTTGATTTAGTATCAGAAACTGTCAGCCCAGGCCAGAGGACAGGGGAAGGGGATTGGAGGCAGAGGCACATTTTACATGAGTGGGACAGATGACAAGCCCCAGGACCACATCCTGAACCTGCCTGCCGGCCAGCCACAACCCAATCTACTGTGTGGCATTGTGGGATAACTCCCAATACGTGTCCTGCAGAAGTTTCTGAGACTAATTTAACACCATTCCTTGCAGCTGCACCACACCCAGTTCAGCTGGCAAGAGGATGCTTTTAAAGAAGAAAAGGTGATTAGGCCTGGAGTGTTTCCCACAAACCTAACGTCACAGAATGAGTTAACAGCCAATGAATCAGAAACATATGGTGCTCAACAAGCTTCTCTCAGATTACGCACTGTTTAATAATCTGGGGAATCGTTATTTGTCAAAACAGTTGGAACTTGTTACCAAATGCAGGATCTCTGAGACCCAGTTTGAAATGTATTGTCAAACATGCCGGAGCCTCCAGGGCCAGATGAATGCATCTTAGCTCCATCCATGGGAGATTATTTTCTGAGTGTACCATTTGGTGATTGTGACTCAGAATGGGGGCTGACGAGAGCTGAGGTTTAAAAGACACCTGATCAATTACGCCTGAGTAAATACAGCTTAAAACAAATCACAAGTAAGCACTACTTTAGTCACAGTGCAAAAGAACACACACTTGCTGCTTCTATTTTCAGAAAATTAATGAACGATTTTAGTTATGGCAAAACAACCCTGCAGAACAAGGGTCAGTTTGCTCTTTAATCAAGAAGCTTTGCCAAATATTTACTAAAATAGGGCAGACTCCTTGTAAAAGTATAAATAGTTTTGTTTCTTATTTAAAATAAAAAGGTCCCTAGCACCTTATATGGTCTGATCCTTTGATAGCACTCAAGTGTTTCTACAGTAGGATTTTCATTGTGGTCTCTGCTAAGGAAAAAAGAAACAAAATTGTAGCACGAGGTCAGAGAAAAATGATGCTTCCCATAAAAATCCAATAGAAACTGCAGAGTAGACTGTGAGGAATGTTGTCCCATAGGATAAAGCATGTGGTGATGCTGTACTCAGACTCAGTGAGGACCAAGATTCCCGTGGCCGACTCATGATTCATCCCTTCACCTTCTTCCCTCCTTCCTGATAGCTCCAGATTCTGTGTCTCTCCACAGTGTGGTCCAGGGGATGAGCTCCATGCTCAGCTCCAGGGGTAAGTTCTGCTTAAGCCAACCATGGGAGTTCCCTGACTGGTTTAGGAACAGGCGTGTGACCGATTCTGCCCCCACGAAAAGTACGAAATCTGCTATGGGGAGGTTTTGGGAAAGAGTTCCTTGCTCCTAAGAAAGAGGAACAGGAAGAGACTGATCTTCTTCTTACAGGCGCTGCCATGTTGGAATATGATGCTCCAAAGTGGCAGCCATGTTGCTTTCAGTTGAGGGTAAACCTGACACAGGGTTGGGCAAGATAAGGAGAATCAGTGAGGGATGGAACACAGCCCTGACACATCACATCTGGAGCCCACCTGCCTTTGGATTTCCCGTTATGTGAAACAATACATTTCCTTATTGTTTAAATCAGTTTGAGTTGGTATTTCCAGTATTTGCTGCCCAAAGCATCCAGACTGATCTAATTAGCATCCAAATTCACAAACCACAGACTAGCCACCCCCTTTTCCATTACTGTCCTGAAAACTTTGCGTCACACATCGTTTTGCCAAAAGTCTTCTGAAAGGGTAAAATTTCCCCAGATACCATAACATAATGTTATAGATTAATCAATATGTCTAAATGGTGATCCTTGACTGATTACAACTAATTTCATTTTCATTTCTCAAGACAGGCAAACCAGAGTGGCTTTCTAAAGGGCCCTTTCTATCGTAAAAATAACGTTGGGTCAGTCACACGTTCATTCCCAGGACTGGCTGATTGGATCCATCCACCTTCTCTCATGGATACCCCTTGTGACAAAGCTGGGAATGTCGAGACAGCTGATGGGGCTCAGGGTAGACAACGGAGGGTCTGAAACAGCAAATCTCACCGGTTCAACCAAGAGTCAAGGGAGATGACATAAAAAACAGACATATTCTATATTTTGTATTGAGAATGTCTTTTTTCTTTTTATAACCTTCATCGGAGATTTTTATATACACACATTCCAAAATGGAACAATGCAGCAAAAAGAGTCAAGGGGAATTCTAAAAGCATTCTCTGCCTACATCTGATGAATGAAAAGATTGGATTTTTTCACCTTTATTTATTTGGCCTCAATGTTCTGCTTTCTTGTATCTATGAAGACCTAATTTGGCACACTTCAAATCCCTTGAGGGAGGTAGTTATTGAATGTCCTTCCAGCTCTAAGAAGGAGAGCTGGAGGTTTTACTCCATGAGGGCCTCTGGCACTTAGATTACAGATTGGAGGAATGGCGGGTAATTCCCAATCAAAACTGAATCTGAAAATTATTTTTAAGACCACTTAACGTGCTATCTATTTTCTTAACAAATTTTAAGTGTACATTACTGTTGACTATACTTATTCATGTTGCTAACTGAAACTTCATATCTATTGATTAATAGCTCTCCATTTCCCCCTCCCCCCAAGTCCCTGGTAACCACTATTCCAGTCTTTGATTTTATGAATTTGACTATTTTAGATACTTCATACAAGTGGAACCATGCAGTATTCATCTTTCTGTGTCTGGCTTATTACATTTAGCATAATGTCCTCAAGGTCTATCCATATGGTCAGACAGTACAGAATTTCCTTCGTTTTAAAGGCTGAATAGTATTCCATTGTATAAATATATCACATTTTTAAAAATCCATCTGTCAATGGACATTTAAGTAGTTTCCTTGTCTTAGCTATTGTGATTAGTGCTGCAGTGAACACAAGAATGCTAATACCTCTCAAAAATCCTTATTTCAATTCTTCTGGATATATACCCGGAAGTGGTATTACTGGATCCTACGGTGGTTGTATTTTTAAATTTTTGAGGAGCTTCCATGCTGTTTTCCATAGCAGCTGCATCATTTTGCATTCTTGCCAACAATGTGTGAGGGCTCCAATTTCCTTACATCCTCACCAACACTTGTTGTCTTTTTTTTTTTTTTTTTTTTTTATAGTAGCCATCCCGATAGGTGTAAGGTGATTTCTCATTATGGTTTTGATCTGCATTTCTCTGATTATAGTGATGATAAGCTTTTTTTCATATTCCTATTAGCCATTAGTATTTCTTTTTTGGAGAAATGTCTGTTCAAGTCCTTAGCCACTTTTTAAATTGGCTTCTCAGTTTTCTTGCTATTGAGTTGTTTGAGTTCCTTATATATTTTGGGGATTAATCCCTGGTCAGATACATGGCTTACATACATTTTCTCCCATTCTGTAGGTTGTCTTTTCACTTTGTTGATTGTTTCCTTTCCTGTGCAGAAGCTTTTTAGTTTGATGTAGTCCCGCTTGTTTATTTTTGTTGCCTGTGCTTTTGGTGTCATATCCATTGCCAAGACCAAGATCATGAAGCTTTTCCCCTGTTTTCTGATAAGAATTACACAGTTTCAGATCTTATGCTTATAAATGTTTTTTGCTGGATGCTAGAATGCTAATCTTTGCTCCTATATTCACTCAAAATTATAAAATGAAAAAGAGGTTGTGAGAATCTGGGCAAAATTCACAAATTATAAATCAAATACCGATTATACTTTCTATGTTCATGCATTCTTAAAACGGCAAGAATATCTCTGGTTGCAATGACATTTTGGCACACATCATCACGCTCTTCAAAGACTGTAAACTGTGGTGTGACCTCTGTTCAGAAAGAATTACTGCCCTATAAAGTTATAGAGGCACTGAGAGTCTTTTACTTTCTCTTCTTTCGAAAGGTGCAGTGCCTTCCTTGCAGACATTGCTCTGAGCAATATGTTGCACAAGACTCAAACACTGTACCTTTCAACACACACAGCTTGAACCCAGATTCACAACCTTTGGGACTCTTTCCTTTGATATGAAATCCAACCACAAGGCTCATGAACTATTAACACAGGCCTTTATCTGTTGCACTTGCTACAATTCGAGCAGAAAGAGTGCAACTCGCTGCAATACTATTATGGGACAGTGGGCTTCAGTGATAATAATCCAGGGCACACCTCAGTTTGCAAAATGCTTTTCCTTATATTATCTCATGTCAGTCTCTCAAGAATCCTGATGGGATTTTATAGACAGGAAAAACAGAGATGATATCAAAAGGCTGAAAGTACTTGACCAAGTTCAGGGGCAGCAGAGCTAGCACTTGAGCCTAGCTTTCTTACTCCAAATCCAGTGTTTCTTCCATGATAATATCTTGTCTTGACGAAGGTGGCATGAGGGCAGTGTTATGTGATGGTTAAGAGCACAGTAGTTCTGGGTTCGAATTCCAGTTCTGCTAATTATCAGCCAGGTGAACTGGGGAAAATTGCTAAAAACAGGGCCCTGCCTTGGTTTTCCCATCTATAAAATAGAAATAACAACATGTACACCATTGGATTTTGGAGCTTAATGCATTAATGCAAGAAGAGCACTAAGCGCAGTGCTTCCCACAAAGCACAGTACTCAGCAAGTCCTCAATGAATAATAGCTGTTTAAAAACCAAAGGGAAGTGAGCCTTGGTTGAGCACTTTGCATGTGAATCCCATTTCTCTGGGTTTTCACTGTTACTGACTGTTAGTCAAAGGTGTCCTGTGAGCTCCAGTTTCCTGTTTGGCCAAATGAAGGCAATGGGACTTGATAAGAACACTCACAAGAACCCCTCTATCTGGTCTGCATTTTTAACACTGGCTCTCCATTGTCTGTGGGGTGTTTGTGTTCACCCTAGGTGTCTGGGGAGAAAGGAGGAAGAAGGGAGTGAAGGACCCTGGTATCAAATTTACCAGCTTTCCCTTCGTGTTAACACTCCCCCTGCACCCAGCCAAGATGTTTACAGGGCAGGAGATAAGATGCAAAGGAAAGTGGTGATGCCTGGGAATGGCCTTGGTTGTTTTGGAAAATACACACCAACACACAGACACACAATCATTGCCTTCAAAGACATAATGATTCTAGGATGGCAACATTATGATTTGATAGTTAGATTTCTTAAATGTACGTCATTTGTTTAAAGCACTACAGGGCACAAACAAGTAGAGTAAACTGCAATAGTCACATCACCTGACAAAAATAATCATAAGATGAGAAGGACAGCACCAAGAAGAGACTGTTTCTTATTACCACACTAAATGAACTGGACAATTCAAAAGAGAATGTTTACTTTGTGTCATACAAGCCAGTCTAACCAAGGCCCAGGGGGTGGAGGAAGTTCCAGAGAGGCAGGGTCCTCTCTCCGACACTTTTGAAGTTGACCAACTATTTGCTGGAATGTGCCACACAAAAAGAAAACAAACAAGAATTAGTACAGATTCCTGTGCAGCATTAAAAGTGATTCTTCAAGAGTGTCAACTCTCACTAGGGCTGTACTTGGCCAAGCGGGTCAAGCTCCCGAAGCTCAAGCTCCCAAAGTTCTAGCTCTTTATAGTCAATGCTTACTTTCCCTCTTCCGATAGCTCAGGCCCTAGAACGGAGTCTAGGACCCAACCCCTGATTCCCCCTCTGTTCCCCATGAGCTCACCCTTGGAACCCAGGGTGTCCTTTCCCAAAAGCCAACCTTGGTTTGGAACCTCTCGACCCTCTGAGTTGTAGTAACGTGAAGCCCTGCATAACTCCTGTATGGGAGAGCAGCTTTGTAAAGCCTTGAAATGTTTCTGTTACCTCACTCCCCTGGGTAGTGAGTGCCCATGGCCTTTAAGACACTTAAGTAAAAAGGAGCAAAGAAGGACCACTCGAGTGAGTCTCCTCAGAAAGCAGATTTATTCCAAGGCAGTTTACTGTCCTTCCGAGACGGAGCACTGATTGACCATTTTTAAACACACAGCCCTTGATAAAACGAATGTCAAGTTCTGCCTAACCAGTTCTGCCCACTGTATTAAAAATACTGGACACTCATGGTCTCTTTTTGTTGGTATGAGTTAATAGACTTTTTGTCTTCAGTAATGTTTCAGGAAGTCTGGTCTGTTGACTGCTTTAGAATCACCTGAGATGCTTGTGAAAATGCAGAATCCCGGATCCCATCTCTGGCCTAATAAAGCAAAGTTTCTGGGAATGGGCCAAGAAATGAGCATCCCATGTGATTCCAACGCACACCAAAGCTTATGCTGATCAGTGAGAAGTTACTTTGGCATTTACTCCTTCAGTTCATGAATATTTATTGAGCACCTATGATGTGTCAGGCATGGTTCTAAGCTCTGGGAATATAGCAGGAAATAAAAGAGACACTGCCAGAGGAAGCTTACCTTCTAGAGGGGAAGACAAACAAATAAATACATAAATGAGCCCATTTGAATACCACATAGTAGTATCAGGGGAAAACGACAAGGGCAAGCGGATGGAGAGTTGGGGTGTTATTTTTAGCTAAGGCAATGGGGAAGGCCTTTCTGAAAAGGCGTTTGATTTGTTCAGAACCCTGAATGCAGTGAGGGTGCAAGCCAGCAGATAACTGAAGAAGGAGTGTTCCAGGTAAAGGGAACAGCAGGTGTAAAGGCCCCAAGACAGAAAGGATGCTGGGCATGTTCGAGGAACAGTGAAGAGGGAAGTGTAGCTAGGGCAGAGGGAGTGACGGGGACAGGGGCGGAAGGATTTGTGATCAGAGAGTTTGGGGAGGGGTGCAGGTCACAAAAGGATTTGAGGACTTTGCTTTTTACTCTGGGTATGATGGGAAGCCACTGGGTGGTCTGGACAGGGCAGTGACATGCTCTGCCTCTGGGTTTGAAAGGGCTCTTCCAGCTGCTGCTTCTGTCTTTGTCTAAATCTTCTCTCTAGGTGTTGTCAGCCAGTTCTATGGCTGTTAAGTGAAGAACTGATTGAGGGGAACAAGAGTACCTTCTAGTCACACTTGTACATCTATCACTCATGGTATTCTTCCATATGTCAGTCGTTTAAATCGCCATCTCCTTTAATTCTATTAGATAGGCACAGGATTAGCACCCCTATTTTATTGATGAGGAAATTCAAGCTCACAGAGATTATACAACTTGAAATGTGATGGAAGCGGGTTTTCTAACTTAGGCTGCTGATTTTAACCCATGTGCCCCACTGCCTCCCCTGATAGAACCACTAAGCTTTGCTGCACCTGCATGGGTAAAACGAAGCATAACAATTGTGACGATTTAACAAAGAAAAGAAAAGAAAAGGCGTCTAGATTCATGACCAGTGAGGGAAAGGTTGAAGCCAACACATACATGTGAACCTTGAAGTTTCAGCTTTATTATTTTCAGTTTGTGCTTTAGCAACTCCTTCTTCTGTATACTTACTAGCGAGTCATGCAAATTCAAAGTCACAGCCCTAAAAAGCCGCCTAACCACAGGGAGTTTAATTTATCAGCAATTTCAGACTGCCTTCTTTCTCCTCCTTTGCTCCATCGAACCAGAGCTGCATCCTGCTCTATTAACCACCACTCAAAGTTGCTTCTAAAGTCTGTTTGTTTTCCTTTTTTCAAACTGGTCTTTCTTTTTAGGGAATTATCTCCATACTTAGCACATCAAGATAGGAAATGAACTTGTCGACTCTGTTAGAATTACCCCCTCAGTTAGCAAAGTTAAATAGAGCCCTAACCCAAGGCAGCCCACCTAATCTAAGAAGATGTCATCTCATAAACATATCAAATGATGGTCTGCTTGTGCCAGGGAGAGATCTACTTTTATACAGTATTTTTGTAGGTAGTCTTGGCAGACTAGGAGCTGTCTAATTGAAAGGCATGGAGTATGAGTTAATTGCTGCCATTGTTTTTCAAGCTTAAACTACTAATTTGTAGCTTCTTGCGTAACTGACAGAAAAGCAACAAGGAAGTATTATCCATTAATAATGCAGTAAAGTTCTAGTTACTCAGGAGCCTGGAACAGGAGGATTGCTTGAGTCTAGGAGTTTGAGGCTGCAATGAGCTATGCTTGTGCCACTGCCCTGCAGTCTGGGCGACAGAGCGAGACTATGTCTCTAAAAAAAATTAATTAATTTTAAAAATACAGTAAAATTAAATGCCCCCCAGTCACTCCTGCAAATTCTGAATCAAATGAACTGCAGATATTCATATGTTTAATTCAGTTGTCAATAAGAATTTATATTTGCCTAACAGCTGAGCTGAGAGCAAAACTTTTTGTTTTTTTTTTAAGTCTAAGAAGAAAAAAGAGGTAAGGACAGAGGGGGTGGAGTTCAAAACTAACTTAGAGCCAGCTGTGTTTCTTCTTCAAGAGGGACCACTGAGGAGGTGATGGCTTGTTTAATTTCAGAAATGTAAACAGAAGAAAGCCTGTCACAATTAAGTTAGAATTTAAGTACTAATTAAGTCTGATGCAGTATAATGGAGATTTAGATTTAGTAAATATTGATCCCAAGTAGCTTTACTTTCTTTATACATCGCAAATTAATCTTAATGTAAACAAAGGGCATGTGTTCTTTTTAAAGTAAAATTTGCTCCTATCTGTATTCCAAGAGAAATGAGATTGGAAACCACAAGGATTACATTTCCCAGGAATGTATATGAAAGACCACAGCCTTGGAGCAGTGCTATCTGTATTTCTGCAGTACTGCTTGGGGCCTGTCACTCCACACAGAGCAGCAGCAGATCACTAAGGAATCCTGGCAAGATTAAACACACACACACACACGCACACGCACATGCACACACACACACGCTTATATAAACCGACCCAAAGTGTTATAGACTCCAAGATTTTAAGATCTACTTTTTAAGGTCAATTGCATAACTGGAAAAGTGAGTTTAAAATATTTGAAAAAAATTATAATTAATCTACCAGTGACTACAGCTCCCATTTCAGTCCATCTCTGCGATGGCTAACTGAAAATCCAGATCGCCTTTGAGGGCATGGAGAAATAAACAGTTCCTGATACTTCACAGGAGAGGAATTTATTTAATGCTGTTAAGGGAGTTAGTGATTGCCCAGTTTACTCTGAAACCATCTTTGTCATCTAAAAACCTAAGAAATTCTTGTTAAATGAGTTCACTGTTAATTTTGTTTTTATGTAAACACAATATACCTATATTGTTTTCTTAAAGTTTTAGTATTTTCTTAAGCAGTTGGCATCAGAAAGACAAGAAGAAAAAGTGTGCACTTGAAATGGGCAAGACATTTTCTCAAGACGGGGATTTTTGTCATAATGAATTGGTAGATAGACCAAGAAATATTTTGGTAATAAAATGTATGGTGTCTTAAATTTTATATCAGAATTACAGTCCTAGAAAGAACTATCCCCTTTTCTGGGCATGACTGTCCCTGAAAACATTAGTATTTCTCTGAACAGTTTTATAACTGAACTAGAGATCAAGAAAGTGAAATAGCTGGGTTACTCATTTTATAGGTAGGAGGACAGAGGCTTCTTCTGTGAACCCACTAAAGAGATGATAGCTTAGATGAAATCCAGGATGTATGTTAGAGGAGGAACAAACAGCAATTGGCAATGGATAGGATTTGAAGGGCGAGAAAAAGGAATCAGGTATGCCTCCCACGTATTGGGTTTGAGCAGTTGACTGGATGCTGATATGACATCCTGAGATGGTGAAGCCTGGGGGAAGAACAGTTGTGAAGGTAACAGGACAAATGGTTCTGCAGTGCATGACGTCCCAGGCGTTAACTATCCACATGGTGATGTTAAATAAGCAGTTGAATATGTGAGTCTGGAGGCTCAAGGGAGCTCAGGGCTAGACATAGAAAAGGGGAAAGAATTCAGATGCAGAAGAGAAGCAGGCCCCAGACTGAGTTCTGTGTAGGGAGTAGTTCTAGTAGGAAAATCAAAGTAAGGAAACTCCTAATTTTGAGATCCTGTACAGAGTATTTTTATTACCTTGTTTAGAGTTATGAATTCCTAGAATAGCAAACATACCCATATTTAAATATCTGTACAAAAACATATTTCAGGGTAAAAAAATTCATGAATTTTGGATTAATTGCTTTAGAATTATTTTTAATCATTTCAAGTCAAGAGTTGATTATATTCTGGAATACTATGCAGCTGTAAAAAAGAATGAGATCATGTCTCTTGCAGGAACATGGATGGAGTTGGAGGCCATTATCCATAACAAACTAACACAGGAACAGAAAACCAAATACTGTATGTTGTCACTTATAAGCGGGAGCTAAATGATGAGAACTCATGGACACACAGAGGGGAAGAACAGACCCTGGGGTCTATTGGTAGAGGATCAGGAAAAACAACTCATGGGTACTGGGCTTAATATCTGGGTGATGAAATAATCTGTACAACAAGCCCCCATGACACAAATCTGCACATATACCCATGAAATTAAAATAAGAGTTAAAAAGAGTTGATTATATGCTTATTTTCACATCCAGTAGGAACTAGTTCAATGAATTTGACAAACCTTTAGTAAATGGCTTTGGAGTCAGACATTCTGGGCTTGCATGCTAGTTACACCTACCTAACTAGCCATGAGATCTCAGGCAAATAAATTAGGATCTAAGCATTGGGTTCATGAAGTAAAAAATTGCACTGGGAGAAGTAAGTGAGACAATTTAAGGTAAAATACCTGGAACAATTCCTAGCACACAGTAAGAGTTCAATAAGAGGAAGCGATTATTAATTAGGTAAGGCATGTTCTCCCAGAGACTTTCAAGTCTGTTGAGAAGAGGCAGACACAACCAGGAAATGCCAGCAAGAAGTTTCCAAAGTGAGGAGATTTGATATGAGCAGAGAACCTCCTGAAAACACTTTTGTTCCCTTCCAGTCAAAAGAAGTCAGAGGGATGGTCCCAGCCGCCCTGCTCTCCTGGGCGGGTGGAGGCAGCCCAGCTTCAGCCCTGAAAGAACCGCCTGCACAGAAGAGACGCTGCCTCCTCAGCACTCAGAGCCAAGGGCACCTGGCCTCCCTATGTGGATCCTTTGCTTCTCTTAGATGCGTCCGCCTTTCCCAACGCCCTCCCCTCGCCCGCCAGAGTCTCCTCCCAACCGGAAATTTACCCCTCCCAGGGTCACGCTTGGTTTCCTGACATGCGGGTATGTCCCTAATTAAACAGTTTCAGTTCCCTCTTTGGCCTGGGGTTTCCAATAACAACGCTGGTGGCATCCAAAGGACACTTTCTTTTGGACCCAGGTCTTGCTGCTGGGTTGGGGTCCTTCCTGCTAGGCTGGAGCCCTTGTTTTCGAGGCCCACCCTGGTCCGAGGCGCTGCCTGTACCTTTGCAAACATGGATTCCATCCCCTGTGAGGCAGAGGGCTGTTTGTCCCTGCTTGACATGGCTACTTGGCTCGCTGGTCTAATTCACTATGGATTCTCAAATGTCTCTTTCTTCCATTCATTATATCACAGCCCCTTGAGCAGCCAAAGGATCAAATCTAAGCAGGACATGAGATGTACTTCCTGCCTTAGACTTGCCCTTGTTGGCAGCCAGGCCTGCTGTAGCGGCAAAAGGCAGAACATTTTACTGAGTTCAGTGTGTCGCTGAGTAAAGGATCCACTTTTAGGGTGTTGGGTCCCAAGGCAGTGGTTGATCTGTGTCTCCAGGGATTTACAGGATTGAAGAATAACAGCAACAACAACAAAAATCAATAAATGTAAAATGCTATATGCTGGTGAAAAATATCCCGTAAGTTCATTTAAAACAGCAAATATTCTGTATAATAAAAATTTCTAAAATGATCTTTTAAAATGATTACTTTTGAATTGATTAACCCAGTGCTTCAAACTATGAATAGTCCTCAGTGTTGCTGAGTTTGTTTTACCTCTCCTCCTGATCTTTTTGCTTTCTACTCTGAGCTTGAAAATCAACAATTAAGCATCTCTGTGTGCCAAGGAAATTAGGTCAAGCCTGCCGCCATGGATCCTGCCAGCCTTGCCAGGCCCAGAGGCTTCCTGCCACCCGAGGGGAGCCATTGAAGACCTCCTTGGGTGGTCAGAGCTTAGGGAAAGGCAGAAGTAAGTGTATTTCGAAGGTAGGCTTCTGCTTTGGGGCCTTTTTCTTGTACCGGCCTCTCCCCGGGCCCTGCACCTCATTTTCAGTTTGTGATTTTTTGTTCCTTTTCTTTAAAAGGGCAGAAATTATATAGGCTTGAAGACTCACTAAACCTGGGTCTACCTTTACGAGGGGTGAACTCACTTGAGAGCCAGCCAAGAGATCCTTCCAGCTCTGGGCTCCTTTTGGGCAGCCTGCCCTGAATGGGCAGGGGCTGACCTTGAAACTGTGTTGGGTGTAGTTGCCATGCCAACAGGCCCGGGGCAGTGACCAAGGACCATACTGGGGAAAATATTCCACGGCCCAGGTTACTGCTGGAGAAATTTGAATGGCCGGAGGCAATCCACATTTTTTCTTTTTTTTTTTCAGAGAGAGGGAGTCTCACTATATGTCCCAGACTGGACTCGAACTCCTAATCTCAAGCAATCCTCCCACCCAACCTCCCGAGTCGCTGGGATTATAGTTGCGTGCCACTGCATCAGTCCACAATGGATGTTTATGTCCCTCACTGAGTAAACAAAGGCAGGTGCTTTTTGATGGAGTATTAGAAAAACAGATTCACATAAACCATGGGCTGTGAGGTAGGGCTGATCATCCATCTGGTCAGTTGAAGGAGCCTCCCAAGGACTCCTGTCTCCCTGAGTGTGCCCACATGTGACCGGATCCTCCTGATGTGGAGGACTTGTATTTGGGATTCCCTGTTCTTTTCACATCTCATTCAGGGTTCTTGTTGCTAGTTTTTGTGGTTTCTTGAGTCTTAGCTGTTTCTCCAGGACTCTGGCCAAGTTCCTCAATTCATTGTACCTGCACGGAGGGCAGGGAATGTAAATAGTATGTAGATTTTGAACAACATTGTAAATGCTTTATGGATTGTGTGTTACAGAGAGTAGCTGAGCTGCAAAATTGGGATTAAACCAATGTGTTTACAGAAATGTTCTGACGGTTAAACTTCTGTAAGTTTTTAATACAGCCTTTGTGATGCAGAGTTTTGAGTACTTGGAGGGTGCTTCAGAACTGGGGACTCCGAGACCATCTCTGGCAGCCTCTCGTGAGCATCTGAGCCAACATCTTGGTTGCATTTTCTCCACGTTGGAGTGACTCTTCTTGGGCATGCCAGCTTCTTCTTTGAGTTTGTAATGCATTCCTGACCAAATACCCCTCACATGTGCCCTTCCATGTGAACAGAAATGCCTCTCCCTCTGAGATGAAAATGGTGCTGTCAACACCCTCCTCAGAGGGCACATGTCTTGTGAGTGAGAGTGATGGAGCTCTGCCAGCAGCCATGCTCTCCACCCTCCTCACAGGAAAGGCTGCTCTTCACTGGCCAGCCCGCTGGAAATGTCCCTCTGAGTCACTCTTACCAAGGCAGGAGAAAGCAGTTTCCTGCTTTCACGCCTTCCCTTTTTTCTTTTCTCTCTTCTTTCCTTCTTCTGTTCCTCTTCCTTCCCTCCGTCTTGACCTTCCTCTCTCCCTTCCTCCCTTCTTTCCTTCTTTCGTTTGCTCTCAGCTGACTGTAAATAACACCAAGAAGCAACCTGGCATGCAGACCCCTCTGAAGGGATTAATAACTGTTAATAACAATACCAGAAAGCACTTTACAGAATATATTATTCCTAATCCATATCATAATTCGACATGGTAGTTTTCTTTTCTTTATACTTTCATACAGATGAGGAAACTGAGGTTGAAACAGGCAATTAATTTGTGCAGGTGGCACGTTTACTACAGGTGGAAACAGGAGGCTTTCATTTGTGAGTGACCTACCTCCACTTCCTACTCTGTGACTTTGCACATTCAATCATTGCTTGGCTCCACCAGCAGTATATAAGGTGAAAGAGGATCCTGCCAGCCATTCTAGGCCCAGAGAACATCTCTCTCACTCTTTCTGTCTCACACACACACACACTCTCTCTCTCTCTCTCTCTCACACACACACACACACTCTCTCTCTCTCTCTCACACACACACACTCTCTCTCTCTCTCTCTCACACACACACACACACTCTCTCTCTCTCTCTC
>NW_016817072.1:603998-663909 GCF_001698545.2 Rhinopithecus bieti
TTTTTTTTTGAGATGGAGTCTTACTCCGTCACCCAGGCTGGAGTACAGTGGCACAATCTTGGCTCACTGGCAACCTCCGCCTCCCAGGTAGAAGCGATTCTCCTGCCTCAGCCTCCTGCGTAGCTGGGACTACAGGTGTGTGTCACCACACCTGGCTAATTTTGTATTTTTAGTAGAGACAGGGTTTTACCATGTTGGCCAGGCTGGTCTCAAACTCCTGACCTCATGATCCACCTGCCTCAGCCTCCAGGTTTTTTGAGACAGAGTCTTGCACTGTTGCCCAGGCTCGAGTGCAGTGGCGTGAACATGGCTCACTGCAGCCTCGACCTCCCCAGGCTCAAGCAATCCTCCCGCCTCAGCCTTCCGAGTAACTGGGACCACAGGCATGTACCACCATATCCGGCTCATTTTTAAATTTTTTGTAGAGATGGGGTTTTGCCATGTTGTCCAGGCTGGTCTCAAACTCCTGGGCTCAAGCAGTCCTCCCACCTTGACCTCCCAAAGTGCTGGAATCCCAGGCGTGAGCCACTGTGCCCCGGCCAATTTTTGGCACCACCAGACTCCAGACTGCTGTCCAGCACTTGTGCTCTGCATTTTTTCCCAGCCTTGTCTGCCATCATAACATTCATTTCCACATTCCATTTGCTCTCAGCTGACTGTAAATAACGCCAAGAAGCAACCTGGCATACAAACCCCTCTGAAGGGATTAATAACTGTTAATAATACCAGAAAGCATTTTACAGAATATATTATTCCTAATCCATATCATAATTCGACATGGTAGTTTTCTTTTCTTTATACTTTCATACAGATGAGGAAACTGAGGCTGAAACAGGCAATTAATTTGTGCAGGTGGCATGTTTACCACAGATGGAAACAGGATCTGAACTCAAATTTGTCTGTTAATGTTCTCAGAATATTCATCTACATGTTGCCCAAAGTCAAGGCTGCCCTGGGGCGGTGTGTATACCTGAATGACAATCAGTGCAGGCACTGAGGGAAGGGAGAACCGATGCTGGAGAGGCAAGCATAACTGCCACTGTTAACTTTGTGACCAACCTTCATGTCTTGATTGGCCTAAAGGACAATCGTATCCCTTCTGGGGGAATTTCCTCATCTCCATGTTGAATCCCAGGATGAGTAGTACTCCATGGAAAAGAGGTCAACATGAGAACCAGGAGATATGGTCATGGGGCATGAAAAAGTTCTAAGCTGTTCCTGAAAGGATGTCACTGATGTGGAATACAGGTGAGCCACTTGGTCCTCAAGGGAGTGCCAGGGAGGACAGTAAAGACCACATGGCAGGTCAGGTGTAGTGACTCACACCTGTAATCCCAACACTTTGGGATGCCAAGGCAGGTGGATCACCTGAGGTCAAGAGTTCGAGACCAGCCTGGCCAATATGGTGAAACCCTGTCTCTACTAAAAACACAAAAAATTAGCCAGGCATGGTGGTGGGTGCCTGTAATCCCAGCTACTCAGGAGACTGAGGCAGGAGAATCACTTGAACTCAGGAGTCAGAGGTTGCAGTGAGCCGAGATCACGCCACTGCACCCCAGCCTGGGCAACAGAGCCAGACTCTGTCTCCAAAAAAAAAAAAAAAAAAGAAAAAAAAGGCAATTTCAGTAGTTAAGAGATGAGGTGGGGGTGTGGGGAGTTAGGGTTGGGTGGGGGTGCAAGGAGAACAGAGAATTTCAGGTAGAGAAAATATCTTGGACAAAGACATGCAAATAGAATTGTATTAAGTTTTCTGCAAGGATAAACCCATCAGTGGTGAAGATGTCCATACATGCAAGGAGCAAAGCTGAATCTTAGGAACTAATATGGTTTATTTTATTTCCTGTGGCTATTCATTAGTTTTCCAGAATGCTAGTGATCTCCAAGTTGTCACCTATTGCTTTATAATACATGGAACAAATTAACCAGATTCAGGATCTGGCTCAAGCGCTCTGACACAGGCAACCACTTTCCTAGCCACCAAGCTATATCGTACAAGTCCCCAGGCTCCTCAGGCCTCTCTCCTGGAGGGGCTAACCAAATGGTGTGGGCACCAATAACAGAAGCCCTGGCCAGCCAGCAGTCTCAACTGAATTGCTGGAAACCTCACTTAGCAGGCCACAGGGATGGAACACACATTGCTTGGGATTGCTATGGGAGCCTCCTCACTGCCATGTGGTCTTTTGTTTGTTTTGTTTGGGCTGGAGTGCAGTGGCATGATCTTGGCTCATTGCAACCTCCACCTCTTGGGTTCAAGCCATCCTTGTGCCTCAGCCTCCCAAGCAGCTAGGACTACAGGCACGCACCACTATGCCTGGATAATTTTTTATTTTTAGTGGAGACAGGGTTTCGCCATGTTGGCCAGGCTGGTCTCAAACTCCTGACCTCAGGTGAGCCACCCACCTCGGCCTCCCAAAGTGCTGGGATCACAGGAGTGAGTCACTGAGACTGACCTAAATTGACATTTTTATTCATCTTTTAACATCTGCTTCCCACTTCACCGCTTCCAACTTTATTGCAGTTGGGAATTTTCTCTCCTTTTCTCAACTCCTCAGTCATGGTCTGATCACACCTTGCCTTAAATTGAAGTTATTTGTGAACATGTCTTTCTCCCCGACCTGCCTGAGAGCTTTTCCATGCAGACTTTGTCTTTTTCCTCTTTGTATCTTCCAGAATTTCTAATGTTGAGGCTCAGCATGTGTGAATGAATGGGTCCCCACAGAAATACTCCCTCATTGCCAAATTCAAATCAAGTGCAAGCCAGGGAGACCTGTGCCCAGGCACAGTCCCTGGTTAGGCATTTCCATAGTACCACACATCTCTGATGAAGCCATTTTCTCTTGGATTCCTTGGGAAAACATCCCAGGCATGTACAATAAAGGTCACCCCTCTGGGCAGTGGAGTGTCTAGCTGAATTTATGTTTCTACTCTCAAATGCCACAAAGCTAAAGTATAAATAGGGTGGGGCCTAGAAATAAGAGGATATTGTGGTGTGAATGCCAGCAATTTAGAGCATTGAGCCCCCTGCCCTTGATGCAGTCAAAGGGCACTGCCCACTCTCTATAGGACTGTTGTTAAGGGCCAAAGGGTGTCATGTGAGTGTCAAAGGAAAGTTCACATTTCCATGGAAGGCCCAGGGGCCAAGAGAGAGGTCAGGAGCGTCTGTAGGGCTTTTGTCTGACTGTTCTTTGTTCAAACCCACATGTGGCCCTATGTTGATCTCACAGCTCTCTGCATGTGTTGCTGGGTGGATGAGAATGCTATGCAGCTGGACCCTGAGTAATGGTTCCGGCCTTCAACAAGCTCTGCAGAGAAGCTAGTTTAGACAGGGTTACATTCTCCTCTCAATTTCCAATTTGGCAAAGGAAACTGCATATTCATCAAGTCAGAGGAGAGTTAAGGGCATTGCCATCAAGTTCCTCTCCCTTCCCACGTGTGTAAGTCATGAAGGAAAAGTTCTGATAGTGTTTTTCTGTGATGCCAATTCATGGCTTAGGTGTGTCAATGCCAGCCTAGTTCCTGGTACAGGGTTGGTATTATTTTTAAACTTTTTATTATGGAAAATTCTAAGTATGTACTCAGGTAGATGAATACACAAGATTTCAAACATCTAAAACAGTGCTTATCACTCAACTTCAACAGTTATGAACTCATAGTCAACATTGTTTTACACACACCCCACTCACTTCTGTCACCTCATTTGCATTATTTGGAAGTAAATTCCAGACATCATATAATTTTCTCTGTAAGCAGTTCTGTATGAACATCTAAAAGAGAGCAATTTTCTAAAGGCACAATACTATAATCACATTTAAAAAATAACAACAAATCCTTAATATCATCAAATATCCAGCCATGTTCAAATATTAAATTCTTATAAATGTCATAATTCCTTTTAAAAAGTGTCCTTATTTGATTCAGGATCCAAATAAGGCCCACACATTGTGATTGGTTGCTATGTCTCATTATGCTTCTCTCTCCCACTCTCTCTCTGGTTCTCTCTCTTAGTACTCTTGAAGAAAGCAGACTGTTGGTCATGTAGCCTTTCTCACAGTCTGGAGTTTTCTGACTGCAACCCTGTGGTGTCATTTTACTTGTTGCTCTGTTCTCTGTTCTTTCTGTAAATTGAAATTGGTAGTTGGATCTTGGGCTTGATACACTTCAGGTTTGGTCTTTTAAAAATTTTTTGGTAAGATTGCTTCATAGATGGTAGCATATTCTTCCATCAGAAAGTATGTAATATTTGGTTTCTCTCTTTTTGTGATACTAGCAGCTGTTAATGATCAATTCCTAGATCCATTAATTCATTAGAAATTGCAAAATGGTAATGTTGATATTCTCATTCAACCATTCCTTTTTCATTTTTAGCTATAATACTTCCATAAAGAGAAGAGGAACTTCTGTTCTGTTACTTGGTTACCCAGTACAATTGTTCATATAGGAAAGGCAGGCAAATGCTCAATATTTTTTTCTTATTTACCAGTATTCTTAAAAAAGGATTCACTAGCCACCTTCAAGGGTGTCCAGTTATTATCTTTTAGAATCATCATGAACTCATGATTTAAACGTATTGATGCATTTTAATCTATTGCAATTACAGTCATTGATTTTCAAATTATCTCATATTTGGCCAGTGGGAATCTAAGCTGGTTCTTTAGTCCTTTGATATAATTCTGGTAGTTTTTGATAACTTCCTTGCTATCTACTATGACAAGGTATTCCAGGCACATCTTGTACATTTCCTGTTCTAAATGTGTAATCAACCATTTATCCAAAGAACCCTTGTTCCTTTTAGTGAGAAATGGCATTTCCGGAGCTCACTCTGGGCCCTGGGGGTGCTGTATACTAACTAGGTGGCCATTGGTGCTAGGCCTTTTTGGTAGACAGAGCTAGGAAATATGTTTATTTCTTAAGATAACATCCAACATCAGTTCATATTGATATTTCCAATTCAAATTCAGAATTGCAGGGATTTTGCTCAATATCTTCAATCCTATATCTCCTTTCTCTCAAAGTTTAGAATCTTGATTTTTAAAGACACTGGGAATTATAGATTATTACATAATTATGCATTTGTTCTATCATAAAACACACACACATGTGTGTCTCGGAAAAATTACCAACAATTTCCCCAACAATATAATTTCTGAAAAGAGTGTACGTGGTTTTTGTTTATGTAGTTATTGTCCCTGTGGTACACAGGGACTTGCAGTAAAGTTGAGGTTTTAAGTCTCATGGGATAATTTCCCTCTGTGTGGCTATGCAAACTATATTCACGTCTAGGATAATTTATTTCATTTTATTTTCTGGATTTCCTTTTTTAAAATATATTTTTTTGGTAATTACAAAAACTATTTACATGGTTCCAAAGTCAAATCTATCAAAGTCTATCTAAAGTAGTGTGGCGTCTGTACAAATCTCTTCCATGATTTCCTTCTATCTCTTAAAAGTAATCATTTACTTTAACATTTTATTATTCTTCTATTTGTTTTTTTAGATGCACTGCATACATACATTTCCTTTTCTCAGAGAGAGAGATATATATGTAGAGAGAGAGAGAGACAATTTTCTCTACTTTATTTATTTATTTAGTTTATTATATCTTGGAAATCATTCCATAGTGGTATATAGAGATATTTCTTATTCCCTTTTGTGTATGATGGGACTCAGCCAGTCCCTTAATGGTGAGCATTAGAGTTATTTCACCTTTGTTGGCAAAAAATAATATTAGTTGTGTACCTTTTTTTCAGCAATATATGTTTGGATTAGATTCCTGAAAATTAGATTGTTGGATTCAGAGTAGCTTGCTGCTATTTTAAAACAATCTCAATTTTAAACTACAGTACAAAGAACATATTTTTTCTACACCATTTGAGAGCAAATTGCTCTCAATGGTCCCATCACCAGTGGATACGTTAGTATGTATTTCCCATAAACAATGACATTCGCCCATGTAACCACAATTCAACTATTAAAATCAGGAAATTAATGTTGGTACAATTCTACCTTTTAATCTTTGGACCCCATTCAACCTTTACTGATAATGTCCTTTAAAGCAAAAATATTCATTTTTAGATTCATGCATTGCATGTTTGTTTGACAGAGGCATCTCTAGTCTCTGTCATTTTGAAATAGCTCTCTCCTTGATTTTCATGACTTTATATGTTTGATGATTACAAGTCAGTTATTTATTGCATGTTCTTCAGTTTGGGTTCATAGTGGGTTTTTTTAAAAGTTATATAGGATTAATGTTGATCATGTTCTACTTAAATTAGTCTCAGGACTTTGGCTGAAGAGGTGGACCAGGATAAAGGGAGAAAACTATCTCCAGAAGACAGGGGTCCATCCCCTTTGGAAATGTGTTTATCTTACTGTACACAAAGGATCGGGTCTTTTTCATGGAGAGTGCGAGTGTAGGGAAGGAAGCTGATTCCCCAGGAAGCTCTGACAGATAAAAAATCTGTGACTCTGTAAAATCCATCCACTTCTGTGTTTTTGTATTGTTCCTCCTTAGCTTCCTCCTTAATTTCAGTACAATTATTTGAGGGGAAAATCCAAGCTTTGTTTCAGCTGAAATAAAGGGAAAGGAATTGGTCAAGAGAGCTGGTTAAGAGAGGGCTGCCCAAGGCCAAATAAGGTGAGTCCATAGTAAGCACTGGGTGGGTAGCTACTAAGTAGACAGAGTTGAGAGCTCCTCTTTCTCCCTTCATATGCTCGTCCCTCTGCTATAGGACCTACTCTATTGAAACTGTTAGTGTTTCTCTTCTCCAAAGAACTGTGGGTGCCTCCTGAATGGGAGCTGCAAACGATGATCAGAGTCAAGCAAGAGGAATGGCAAGGCATGTGCTGAATAACATCACATTAATATGGCTCTTAGCTACCTAACCCATTAGGAGTCATAATTAGGAGAGCTTGAAACAGACCGCAGGCCTCTTCTCCAGAAAGGGCACACATTGATATGGAAGGAGAGGGGTGGGAGTATCTGTAAGAAGGACCTGGTGAGGGGTGTTTCTAGTTGATGGTTGGTTTTTTTGTTTTTTGTTTTTTTTTTTTTTTTTGAGACCGAGTCTCGCTCTGTCACCCAGGCTGAAGTACAGTTGCGCCATCTCGGCACACTGCAAGCTCCGCCTCCCGGGTTCACGCCATTCTTCTGCCTCAACAGCAGCTGGGACTACAGGCGCCCGCCACCACGCCCGCCTAATTTTTTGTATTTTTTTTTAGTAGAGACGGGGTTTCACCGTGTTAGCCAGGATGGTCTCAATCTCCTGACCTCATGATCCGCCCGCCTCGGCCTCCAAAAGTGCTGGGATTACAGGCTTGAGCCACGGCGCCCGGCCCTTTTTTTTTTTTTTTGATACAGGATCTCGCCGTGTCACCCAGGCTGGAGTGCAGTGCTGTGATCATGGCTCACTGAAGCCTTGACCTATCAGGCTCAAGTGATCCTCCCACCTCAGACTCTCATGTAGCTGAGATTACAGGCATGTGCCAGCACACCCAGCTAATTTGTAAACTTTTTGTAGAGATGGAGTCTCCCTATGTTGTCCAGGCTGGTCTCAAACTCCTGGCCTCAAGTGATCCTCCTGCGCTGGCTTCCCAAAGTGCTGGGATTACAGGCATGAGCCACAGCATCCAGCCTGGTGCTTTTTTTGTCTGTCTTTTTTTTTTTGTTTTTAAAGATCTCTCAGCCAGAGTAATTTTATTTAAACTGAACTTGAGGACAGAAGGAAGAGAAGGGAAAGCAGGAAGTTAAAAGTTTGTGATTGATTTCTTTTTCAAGTACAGGATGCAGGAGCCTTCAGAGGGGCCCAGTTAGCCGGTACTCCCAGGAGTCCCTGCAGCCAAAATCTAGCCAGGCTTAACCCTGGGACTATAACCTGAGCCTACCTGACAGGTTGACAGTTTGGTGAGGCAGAGAGCAATTTACTTTAGCTGCATTGGTTTTCTTTTCTGGGGGACTGGCGGGGAGTGGTGGGGGCTGGTAAGGGGTGGTGAGGAGGAGTAAAACCACACATCCTTAGTTTAATCAAAGTGTTTGTACTACTAGAGATAGAGCAGACATGATTTCCCCTAGGGAAGAATGGTGGTAGTTTGGGGGATGCTGTCTGTGTGTGTCTGAATTGGGCCACAACCCTCAAATAGACTGAGTCCTTTTGTTATTTGGCAGGAACTCCAATCCACTCATCAAGAAAAGATAAAGGTACACCTTCAAACAACAGCTTTGAGATAATCTCAAAGATTTAAAAGTCAATATTTGCTTATAGGAACTCTATGTACATTCCAGACACTTCATACTTGGGTCTTTTAAAATACCTTCTTTCCAATAGGGTCTAGCTTGGAGATCACCACTAACCAGAAGGTCTCCATGTTCCCATCCTCCATCCTGTTTTCTGGACTCAGCATTATTGTATTTAACCCTCTAATGATTGGTATCAGGCTATAGTTGGAGCTCTCTTGATGAGAGAGTTTCTTGGCATGATTCTGTTTATTTGCTTATCATTTTATGAATTGGGGAGAAACAGCACAATTAGATACTGGAACTTCTGGATAAAAAAATTTTTGTTAAGACACTTGAAATTTAAAAGCCCTTTTTGCCTTGTAATGAGTTCTTTGAAAGATAATCTGTTTGGAGCCCTATGGGGTTTCCGAAGAAACATGCAGCTTTGAGGGGAAATGCTTGCTCTCTCCTGGTCCCACGAGTGCACATTTCTCCTCCTGCACTCTAGCTGGACTGCTCTGCTTCCTAATGCAGTAATCAGATATTTTGGTGGAGGAAATTTTAAAGCCTAATCATGCTGTAGTAAGGAAGGTGGGATTTCTTTCATTGCCTGCAACTCAAGGGCACATTTTCCTCAAAAACCACGTATTACATTTTGGCTTCTCACAGGATGCCCAGCCCATTGCTATGAAAGGGCCCCCAGTCTCTGCCCTTGGGGAGGTTACCATCCAGAGCAGAGGAGAGGCAGCCAGCCAAATAATTTACTTGTGTGGTAATTGCAGTAAATTTTTACTGGTGTTGTCAGTACATTCAATACATTTATTACATTTATTGAGCTCAGTGACTGGGAACACAAGGACAAATACCAACGTGTATCCAATCTATGCCATATGCTCCCATCGTGCCATTACTTTTTTAGTTTGGTCTTACCAAGCAAGGAAAAACATACACACACACTGCCAATTGTAGCATAAATGCACCCTGATTTCAGAGACACTAAAAAGTGGAAATTCTGTATCTTTGAATGAGATACAGCAATCCCTTCCAGATTCATCCTGGAAGACAGGTAGGGAAACAATCACAAAGCAAGGTAAGAAGCACCGTTACAGAGGTCTGAACAAAGTTAGGAGTTGGTCCAGACCCAGGAACACCTGATGCTTCCTAAGAAGGAAGGCGGTAGGCTTCACAGAGGAGGCGACATTTGGACAAGGTCTTAAAGAATGAATAAGGGGAGGGGAAGGGTGGGAGGGAAGACAGCTAAAGATTGGTTAATGGATACAAAAATACAGCTAGATAGGAGGAATAAGTTCCAGTGTTCTATAGCAATATGGGGTGAGTATAAATAACAACTATTTATTGTATATGTTTAAGTAGCTAGAAGAGCAGATTTTGAATGTTCTCAACACAAAGAAGTGATAAATGTTTGAGGTGATGGATATGCTAATTATCCCGATTCGATCATTGCACATTGCATACATGTATCTAAATTTCACTCTGCAACCCATAAATATGTACAACTATTATGTATCAATAATAATAAAAGCAAAAAAAGAAAAGTAGATTAGGGATGCCTAGGATTGGGGAGGGGGAAGGGGGATGGAGAGTGACAAAAATGTTTTGAACTTAGACTATAGTGATGATTGTATAACGCTGTGAGTGTACCAAAGTCATTGAATTGGACACTTTAATGGTGATTTTTATGGTATGTGATTTATATTTCAATAAAAATGTTCTTTGCAAAGTTGAAATTAAATAAAAAGAATGAATAAGGATTTGCAAGTGGAGAAGACAGGGCATTCCAGGCTGAGGAAATTACATGTGCAAAGGCAAAGAGAAACAATAATCTTATTCAGGACTTCAGCCGTGTCTCTCAGTTTAATGTTCACAACAATATAAGTTAAGTTGTGTTATTACTTCTCTTTTGTAGAGAAGGAAACAGGCACAGGGTTAGTCATTTGCCCAAGGTCTCTCGGCTTGTAGTCAAGAAATAGTAGCTATTGTTAGTCCCGGCGCAGTGGCTCAAGCCTGTAATCCCAGCACTTTGGGAGGCCGAGACGGGCGGATCACGAGATCAAGAGATTGAGACCATCCTGGCTAACACGGTGAAACCCCGTCTCTACTAAAAAAATACAAAAAACTAGCCGGGCGAGGTGGCGGGCGCCTGTAGTCCCAGCTACTTGGGAGGTTGAGGCAGGAGAATGGCGTGAACCTGGGAGGCGGAGCTTGCGGTGAGCTGAGATCCGACCACTGCGCTCCAGCCTGGGCAACAGAGCGAGACTCCGTCTCAAAAAAAAAAAAAAAAAAAAAAAAAAAAATAGTAGCTATTGTTATGATTTCAGTACAGTCATTTGGGCCATTGTACTAGAGCTGTGCTATTCAATATGGTAGCTTAAAATGTGGCTAGTACAAATTGAGGTATGTAGTAAGAAAAAAAATACACATTAGATTTTAAAGACTTAGTACCCAAAAAGAAGATGTAAAATATCTCACTAATTTTTAAAAATGTTAAGTACATATTAAAATGAAAATATTTTGGATATATTTGGTTAATATGTATATTATTAAAGTTAATTTCATGATACTCTTTACAACGTTTTCTGGGGAAAGAGTTAATTCCAACTGTTTCTTTCCTTTTTTTTTTTGTAATTGAGTTACCAGAAAGATGTTAAATTACATACATGGTTTATGTTATATTTCTGTTGGTCAACATTGTTCTAGAGCATTCTGCTGGGAATTGGCATGGTGAGGGTAAAAGGTGTGTGAGGGCAAAGGAATGTATTTGCACCCACATTCTCTGCACTCCGCAGCTGGCATCTCTATGTGCCTCACCTCACATGTGGGTGCCTCGCTGTCACCTGGCCTCTGAGGTTAAGTCGGTTGCCCCAGGTTCCATGGCTGCAAGTAGCAGAGCTGGGCTTTGAACGCAGGTAGCCTAGCTCCAGAGCCTGCCTTTGAGTTCCAGAAATGTGAGTGATTTTAGGTAGTGACATTCAGCACAAGGAGAGTGGGGTCAGCTTGTGAATGTATTACCCCTCTCAGGAAGCATGCATGTGCACATTTCCAGAGGCCTCTGAGAAGTGAGTGAAATGCTGGGAATTTCTGGCATCAGTGGCAAAGTCTCCAGGAAATACCTTCCATCCTAAAGCAGCCTCCTGTGAGATCTGAGCCACTTACACATTGCATTCCAGGGCCACCAGCTTTTGGCCTGTACTAGTGAAATTCTGCCTCAAGCCTAAGTCCCGAACAAGGATCCAAGCCCCTTTGTACCCCAAACCTGCCTGCCTGTTAGAACACCACTGCTCTAACATCTGCCCTACCCTCCATCCAGCCACACACATTCTGGCTCTCATTCTACCCCCATGCACTTCTATGCACCCAAGCCTTTGCTCTATGCTCCCACTCAGCTTATTTGATATTTCTTGTCTTGCCCACAAGGCCAACTTGTCCTTGAAGACCCAGCTCACACATCGCCCTCTCTACAGCCTTCCCTAACTCCTTTAAGATAAAGTCTATCACTCCCTCCTCTCTTCCACATTGTAGTTCCAGATAACTATTTGTCTATGTCTCTGTGGCCCCCGCTTGATGATGTGCTCCACCTGGGCAGTGGCAGCATCCTGCCTGTCCTTGTCCATCCTAGCAGTGCCTAGTAAGAGTCTGCACACATAAAATGCTCCGCACCTACTCTGGAACTGAATTAGATGGAATCACATTTAAACAACTGAAGGAGAATGATGACAGCTCGCTCACAATCGGAATTCCCCTTTGCAAATCCTCAGGGAGACTGATTGCTCCTGTTCTTGGCCTGTCTGTTAAAATGCAGGATTAAAAAGAGAAACAGGTAGCCGGATTTTGTTGTGTTTTGTTTTGTTTTGTTTTTAACTTCTGAAATGAGTATTACAGAAGAAAATCATATAAGAGGAAAACCATGATAACTCACCAGCATGACTCAGCAATGGGGCATACTTCAGAGGAAAGGAAGATTGGTTTTGCTCATAGGCTCTTTATCTGTGAAACTCAATCACTCTCCCTCACTGGTGTTTCATGCTCTGACGTCTTATGGTTTGAGGCATGATCAGGGGCCTATTTCTGTGACACCTGAAGGCTTTACACTTGATTCATTTGCTTCTCACAGCAGCCTCATAGAGTGCAGTGAATTGTTTCAATATTTTCATTGGTCTTACAGTTTTGTCTTATAGATTTGCAACTTGTGACGACTTTTCCCACCTTCACATGGTTTGATGATTTCCTTTCACACCTACTACTAATGGTTACAATGCTCTGGATCACACCTCGTGAATCATTGGTGTCTGCCTTCCCCTACCACAGCCAGGTGCTGACAGTAACAAATAGGTGCCAGCAGTATGGCCTGGAGGACATGCCACAGGCCCTGAAAAGGAATCTTGAGTTGGACCCAAGAGCCAGTCCACCAGAGGTCAGGTGCACCAGAGGTCAGGATCCCTTCCTTGCCTCACAGGGATACCCTGATCACTCTGCTCCCACTCCCATCTCTCACTGAAGGATTCATGTCTGGTATGTGTGGATGAGTTATGCTCCCACTGCTGATCCCGCCCCACTAAAATCAAAGTGACTCTTATTCTAAGAAGCAAAAATTTGACCTCACAAACACACTGCTATTTCATCCTAGGAGGCTACCCCATCCCCTGAAATAATATTTTGCACAAAACTTTCAATTAATTTACTACAATGTCCAGCAAAGATCCAGCACTTTGAAGTCAGATGACTCAACGGGAAGAGCTTTCAGCTTTCTTCCTGATTGTAAGTTTGTAGCCTACATTTTTGAGTAGGTACAATTTAGAGAAGGAAGCCTGCCTTCTGCTCAGGATAAACAGGAAATTTGCCTACACAGTCAGTGTGAAGAGCTGTGTAGTAGAATGATCTGTCGATATTTAGCTTCTATTATAGTGTTCTCCTCATTCTTCCTTCTCCATCTCCCCCTCCAGCTTCTCTTCTCTACTAAAAAGGGTGTCAGAAAGTCTGGGAATAAAGCACTGCAGGTAGCTCCCTCCTCCTGAAGGCAATAGAGCCCCCTAGAGACCATCCAGGTGACCAGTATGAAGAAGTGGGTGTGTAGCCCTATTTGTTGGAAGTGAGAAATAATGAGGACTTTTTATGTTTCAAAGATGGAGTAGGAAAAGTTGCCAGACCTGCAATGTAATAGTCCCAGGGGATGAAGAGTATACAGAAGTTTGGGGTCTGTAGGGCTGGACAGCCTCATACAATGTGATGCAGCCCCTTTGGATGACTGGATCTTTGCAGAAAGGTCACATAAGGGACTGAAAGTTAGCACTAAGAGCTAACTTTCTGCAGTTCTGGGAACTTAAGCAAGGGGTCATCTTGGCTAAGCTGAACACAAGGTTGATGATTTTCCTGAGGAGGCCTTGCTATGGTTTGAATATATTCCCTACAAAATTCATGTGTTGAAGCTTAATCCCCATGTGATGGTATTGAGTGGTGGGGCCTTTTGGGAAGTGATTAAGTCAGGAGAGCTCTGCCCTCATGAATGGATTAGTGCCTTGTAAAAGTGTGAGGAACTAGCTTCGGTCCATGTTGCTCTTCCCCTCTTCTCCCATGGGAAGACACACTGTTCCTCCACTTCAGAGGATAAAGCAAGAAGGTGCCATCTTGGAACCAGACACTGAATCTGCCAGTGCCTTGATCTTGGACTCCCAGCCTCCAGAATTGTGAGAAAGAATTTCTGTTGATAATAAACTACCCAGGCTCAGGCATTTTGTTATTGTAGCACAAACAGACTCAGATAGACCTTCAATAGCCTGTGCAAAGCCTTGGACTAACATCATCTGAAGGCTCAAGTGGGCACTTTCCATAGCCACGTGGCAGTGATCAGCAACATCTCACCCCTGGAGTATGAAGGTCAGGCTGACCCTTCTTTTTGAATTATGTAAACCGCTGGGATTTTGGAAAAGTTATGGGAAGACAGAGGACCCCAAGACAGAGAGGCCAGACTTTCTGCTAATCCCACAATCTGATAAACCATGGGAATTTAGGCTACTTGTTTTGTGTAAAGAAACTAAATGTGACAGTATTTGCCCCCTGGGTTTGTGGAGCAGTCCTGTTGATTACACTCAGGATACATGTATACATAAGCAATTTGAAAACAAGAGGCTTCATCACCAGCCCAAAGTTGAAAGCTGGTGAAGGGGCTGATCCCCAGCCTCTGTCCTGATGGTTCTGGGACTCACTGAGTCAAAAACACGCAACAGAAGCCACTTGATATACATTTTATATTTATAATAAGAAGCAGAAATGATCACTCTTAGGGGAAATGATGCTAAAACAAAACAAAATAAGAGCTTAAGCTTTGAGACAAGGTTTGCCACAGTCATTCTACATATAAACAAGTATTTTCCCTAGAACTTACTCTCTGCCATGCATTGTTCAAAGCACTAGGGAATAAAATGAAAAACAAAGCAGACATACTCCTTGCTCTCTAGTATTAAGGTAAAGAAATACATTAATCAAATAATCACTCAAATAAATAAATAACTGCAGCTAGCATTGAGGACTAATATCTATTTTCAGCCCAATTAATTTCCAGCTAAGAAACAAAATAGATCAGCCTTTATGTATAAAGCTCAAGATAGAAAAGAGTTAAGCCCTACTTGTGGCCCTGTTAAGGCGGTCCCAGGGGGAAGAGAGGACCCATTCATCAGTCCTGAGGCAATGGGTTGGTTCTTCCTCTACTGTCATTTCAGAGAATGTGCATTCCCTCTGGCATCCTGGCTGGCCCGGAAGGTCACTGCAGGCTCAGGATGCCACAAATACAGGATTGTTCACTGTCTTTGGCTGGGGAACTGGGCTGGGGACCAAGCTGGCCCACAAATGCAGGTTTTCCCACTTTATTTCAAGGGCAGCCAACTTCAGGGCCTTAAAAACCGACTTATGGCAACACTGAGAGTGATGGTGAGGGGAGCCAAAGTCAATGCCATCAACAGGCCATGTTGCCTTCAGAAAATTTCCCAATCTTTGAAATAACTACAGAGTGATTGCCAGAGTGACTCAGAGGGGAGGAGAGTTGGAGTGACTTTGGCTACTAAGGTTGTGTGTTGAAATAATAAAAGGAATTTCCTAGGGATCCCCAATCTAGTCTTTTAACAGTGTGGTTTCAATTTCTTCCTATTCGTCTTAGGCATACCTTGAATGAATAGAGAATTTTCTATTAATTAGTTAATCAATTCAATACAGATTAATTCTAGTTTACTCTTTTAATAGATGTAAGATCATAGGTTGCAATTAATACATCTTTCATCTAACCAACAAACATATTTAGTGCCTATTATATATCAGACTGTGCTACAAGCGAAGAGGGGCACCTAACCCAGACTGAAGAGGAGAATAACAGAGAAGGGTGGCTTCCTATAGCAGAGATAAAGCTTTGGGGGTCACCAAATCTCATGCCATTTATCTCTTCCCAAGCACATGTGAAAACTACACTTCCTAGACACCCTTGGGAGTCCTTAGCTTGGGGCCCCATGACTGGATATCCAATAGGATAGAGCAGAAATGATGTATGCTACTCTCAGGCCTGGCCATAAAATTCACTGTGCAACTGTTCATGTTCTCACTTTCTTTCCCTTCTGTTGTAACCTCTGAATCCAGATGGCAGCAATATAAGATGAAAACAATATGGATCTCTAAGTCACTGCTTAGAGGAGAGCCACAGAAGGACTATGGGGCTTATTTGTTATAACCTAGCCTTGGTTACCCTAACATGTACTCTGTAAAGGTGAGGACATCTAAGTTTAGTACTGAAGAAGAAAATATCTAGGCTATGTCAGGTAAGATGACCAACTTTGATGATCTTATTCCAGCTAGATGGGGAAAATAAAACTGTATCAAAAAATAGTTTACCAAGCAAAATATCTTGATCAAATACTAAAGTCTTGAATGAACCCCAGTTTTTTGCTTGAGAACAACTGAGTATTGTGGTTGTAGTCACCAAAGTAAAGACTATAGAAGTTTCCTGAAAAAGTCTGATTCACAGCTGAGAAAGTTCTAACAAGAATGTAGGTAGTAGGTTCATTGAAGGAATCACTTTCTAATCATAAAAATGGATCATCCAGTTCTTGACCCTCTGAAGTTCACAATTTAATAAGGTAAAATAGAGGAGATCAGAGACAGAATGTCAAGTTTATTCAAGTCCTAGAACTTTGGATCCAGAATTTTTCCCCTTCCAGGAAGCCTCTTCTGCTCAAATGTTAAATGTGTCTCTGCTTAAATGTTGCTTCCTCAGAGAATCTTTCTGACAGCTTGATATAAAGAAGTCATCCAGTTACTCTCTGTTGAATCTCCCTATTTTAATTCTCTGTGTAGTGCTTCCCACTCTCTGATACTTTTCTTGTTTATGAATTTTGCTTGTTTGATTATTGGCCATCTCCCTTCACTAGAATAGGGGAAGGAGTACTTTGTTCACCTCTCTCTCTAGCATGTTGCCAAGTAGCTAGCACATAGTAGGAGCTTCATAAATGTTTGTTGAATAAATAAATAATCCCAGGAGGCCAAAAAAGAATAAAAAAGTATATGTTTTGTTTTGAGATAGATTTGTAAATATACTGAATGACCAAGTTGGGATGTGTCTCAAATGAGAATTACAAGATGGCCATATTTGTCATTCTGCATCAAAGAAAAACCAGTGTCAATTGGCATCAATATCTTGACTCTTTTATAATTAAATTTTCTCGAGTAGTCACATGGGAGCAGGTCTGTTTCTGGAGAATACCTTTTTTAGACTCAACGAAATCCCAGGGATGAACACAGTTTTGATATAATGGAATTTGTATACACTAAACCCCTTTATTGCAGTATGTCTCAAATTGTTTGATGCCCTATATGCAATTATTGCTTTAGAAGCTAAAGCAAGCAAACTCTCTTTTCAAAAGGAATATGAATTCTTGGGCTTGGGCCTCCACTACCTGATCTAACTTCTCTGGAGGCATGTCCGTTTTAGAACTGAGTTATCAGATTTTAAGAGCATGTAGGGGGTCTGTTCCGTAACTTAATATTATCTTCAGAAAGTCAACTAAAATCTGTTTAAGTATCATGTCTGAAATAAGTGTAAAGACTAAACGGATGTGGTTACAATCTTGAAACTAGAAGCTATAGCCAGAAAATAGGTCAAGAAAAAAATAGACAAAAATTGCCTGGATAAAGGCCGTAAAGGTCAAGTATTGCTGGACACAAAACAAAGAGGATTCTTCAGAGAAACTGAGGGATTCACATAATAGTTCTAGTAACAATTACAACAGCTAACATTTATTTAGGGCTTACTATGTGCCAGGTACTCTGCCAAGTGCTTATCATAGATCATCTCATTTAATTCCTTGGAACATGTGCCACTGGGGGATGTATTAGTAATTTCTAGCTACCTGTCAGAAAACTGAGGTTAATTACTGTGTTAGTCCATTCTAATACTGCTGTAAAGAAATATCTGAGACTGGGTAATTTATAAAGAAAAAATGTTTAATTGGCTCATGGTTCTGCAGGCTGTACAGGAAGCATGATGCTGGCATCTTCTCGGCTTCTGGGGAGGCCTCAGGTAACTTACAATCATGGCTGAAGGCAAAGGGGAAGCAGACCTGTCTTACATGGTGGGAGCAGGAGCGAGAAAGAAGCGGGGAGATAATGTACACTTGTAAACAACCAGAACTTGTAAGAACTCACTCACTTTCATGAGAATAGCACCAGGAGATGGTGCTAGATCATTCATGAAGGACCACCCCCATGATCCAATCACCTCCCACCAGGCCCCACTTCCAACACTGGGGATTACATCGCCACATGAGATTTGGTGGGGACAGATCCAAACCATATCAGTTACCTTGCCTGAGTACAAACAGGTTTTCCTGACTCTAAAATTCAAGCTATTAACCACAATCTCTCCAGCTTTAACATTCAAACTTCCCATTGTGAACGTCTGAGAAATGCTTACAGTTCTAGAGTGGCAAAAAAAAAAGCGAGAAATAAAACATATAGATGTATTTTATTTGAGTCGTTTTATAATAAAGAAGATCAAAATGTTCAATTCAGGAGACAGTATGTGGTATAGTGGAAAGAGTAAAGCGTGCCAAAGTCTCTGTGCCCTGCATCCTGCCATAACCATTCGCGTGATTCCAATTCCCTCACTCACCTTCTGTCTCAGTTTGCTGGTCTATAAAATGGAATTAATCCCTACCATATATTTTGAAGTCCTGAGAAAGCTTTCTGAAAGGCCTGGCAAATGAAGGATTCTAATTTAGGTGGTCTAAACAGTTTTAATACATTTTAGGACTTTATTTCACTGTGGCCCACCCGGTTACAGAAAAGAGAAATGCCACAATATAATCAAATTCTCATCTGCACCACAAGAAACTTAAGTCAGTCTCTGTGGCCTATATTATATTTTTTCTCTGGCCTATATTATACTTCTTCTCTTAAGAGGAATAGAAAAGGGAAAATCTTATATTTATGCTGAGGAGGCAGTGTGAAGTAATTTGGAAGAAGGGTGTGTTCTCACCTCACAGCCATTGTGGGAGGCAGCTGGTATATAGTGTGGCAGTCTGTAAAACATCAGGAGAGCTGAGGTTGTGCCACATCCATCTACTTAAATTCCTTCAACATTCTTATTACTGGTGTGTAAATTATAAAGCTTCAGGATGTGTGTGTGTGTTTTCTAGGTAGAAAGCTTGGATAAACTTTATATGTATTATACAAAGACAAGATGAAGAAGGGTTTCTTGGTCTGGCTGGCTGCCCCTAAGAGGCAGGGATAAATTAGGGAGGGCCTCAGATGTAGGGTGGGGGCTGAGGGGTCTGTGAGGCAGGAAGATGTGGTGCCCAGAGGTGTTGAGAAACCTCAGGGCTGGGTTTGAGGTGGCTCTGTGGTTGAAGGGTGGAGCCCAAGAGATGGTTCAAAACAATATCCTTTCTTCCTTCCACAAATGTTGATTGTGTGATACATACCAGGCACTGTCCTGGGCATGGGAGATACAGTGATGAAGAACAATCTTTTATAGAGTGGTTTCAGACATTTTTGGGGCAATCAGACTTAGGCTTAAATCCTCCTGCCTGTGCCACCAATTAGCTATGACCCTGGGAAAACTATTTACGTCTTTGAGCCATGGCTTCTTCATCTATGAAGTGGGGACAACCTGACAGTTATGACTGAGAAAAGTGAGATTATATAAGTGAAGCATTTAGTGCAGTCCCTGGTGCAGTGAGGACTAAGTGAATAATGGATGTCCACACAATGCTGTAAACCCCATGAGGCAGGGATTGTGTTTTGGGTTCACCTTGAATCTTCAGCACTTACTGGTGTGCAGAGCTGATGCTAAAAGAATTATCTGTTGAAGGTTTGACAGTTAATGGAAGAGTCAGATTAGAGGCTAGGGAGCAGGCTAAGGGTCTGGAACAGGATGCAAAGTCAAAATATCAAGAACTAGTAAAAGCAGAAACAGGATATAGAAACGGAACATTCATAGTAAGTAAGTTACTGGGCAGGGGGCCGGGGGAAACCTCTTCAGGGGTGGAGGGTGTGTAGATGAGCATGCGATAAAAGCACAGGGCTGTGATAGGCACCGGGAATCTCCTCATCACATCAGACCCATGAGCTCATTAACACTCCCTCCTGCTTGCCTAAACACACCCTGCCCCACTTCCAGCAACCACTAATGATTATGATAATAACAAAGGCAACTAACAGGCAGAACAGACAGTTCAATTATTAGAAAGTTGTCTACAGTGAAAACTGGGGACAGAAAGATAGGCTCTTGAGATCATATTTCTAAATCAGGGCCCAGTTTGGGATGGAGAGGACCTGAGATCTGTGGCTGCTCAGATTTCCTCTCACCCTCTCCCTAGCCCACTACCTATCATCTGTCTCCTTGATAGGATGGGTGACCATAGGTCCAGGTTGCCCAAGTTTAAGCTTGTGTCCCAGAGCAGTCATTAATAAAGCAGTGATTCTTACACTTTCGTGTATATACCAATCACCTAGAGATCTTGTTAAAATGCAGACTCCTATTCAGTAGGTCTGGCTGGGTGCTGAGATTCTGCATTTCTTAAAATTGCCCAGGTGAGACTGATGCTGTTTGCCTGAGGACTAGAGTAGCAAAGATCTACCTACCACTGGTTCTCAAATGTAACTATATAAGCATCATCTGGATTGACTCTGGGGTCCCAGACACACACACATACACACACATACACACACACACACACACACACACGGTATGCCTCAAGGGGGCTCAGAAAGACCTGCTCTGAAGTAGCCCCCTTCAAGAACTTCCATCTGCCTTTCCCACCAAATCTTTGTTTTTTTGTTTTTTGATTAAGGGAACACAAACAGAAAAATCACTGTGTTACCCTTAATGAAAACATCTCAGTCTACACACAAGAGAAGGCATCATGGGATCTGGCAGTTCTCAGAGGGCATTGGGAGTGTAGCAGCTCTTCCTGCTCCAAAGGGCCACTCTAGAGTTTTTCCTTCAGACGTCCTGGTGTTTAGTTGTGTGGCATACATGAGGCTTTGTGGCAGTTGGTTAATATACTGTGGGACAAGAACTGAACTAGGCACTGTGTGGGACAGGGAAAGATGCACTCTCTGGCTTTAGGGGATTTGAAATGAAAGGATAAGATTTCAGATTCTTTCAAAGCCCGAGCTAAACACACACACACACACACACACACACACACACACACACACACACACACATCAAACAGAACCCCAGAGTGCTGAAAACAGAAGAATTGCAGTGGATTGGGTTGGAAAAGAAAAGCTTCTAGTTAGAAGTCAATTCCACACCGTGTTTTGCAAGAGCAAATCCAGCGGATTCGTGGAAATGGATGGAGGCTGTTGAGTTGAGGGACTGAGAAGTGGAGGTACCTAGGAAGGTCCTCCCTGAAAATACATCGGGTTGTAAATCCTGGAAAGAAATACCTCCATTTGTCAGGCACTCACAGGGCACTCTCCTCTGACAGCTCCGATGTTGAGCGCCCAGGGCAGCGACCAGACCACATCCTGTCCTCCTGCACGGGGCCAGCACTCGATGGGTCCACGACACATCATGCCTGGAGCTATAGAGGCCTCCCCGGGAGGGCCACGGCGGTCATTTCTGCCCAGCAGTAAAGTAACACCCAGTCAGCGAGCTGCCAGCTGCAAACTGTTCCGACCTACTCCTCCCTCCCCGGCTTCATTCCCACCTATACCAAAGTGGCCCCACGTGGGCAGAAGCGAAAGACAGAAACGAGGGGAGGCCAACTACTCGAGATCTGCGACCGAAGCAGATTTTCCATGAGCTCAGAGCAGGGTGGGAGAAAGGCACACTTGGGGCTTCTGAGAGAGAAGGGAAGGGCAGGGAAAGGGCTGCCCCCCCACCACAAGACAGAGTTGCGTGAACAACTGAGTCTTTGCCTCGTTGACAAAGGAGAATGAAGGACTCGGCCAGGCTGGCTTGAACTGACTGGAGAAAAGCGACTTCTGTAATTCAGGGCCCTCCGCGTGCGAAGGAAACTGGCAAAGCGGAAAGACAGGCCTGCAGTCTCCAGGCGGAAAAACGTGAACCGTGGGACATGATGGGCTCCAGGGCCGTGGATGAGGTTGCCCGAGGCCTCAGGGCAGACCCCGGAGGGGAAGGCCGGGACCGTCAGGGACGTGGCATGGGGGTGCTGACTTCCGCTCCGGGCCTCGGGGTTCTCTCGCTCCAGCCACACCAGCTCACCACGCTCCCCGCCCACTTCCATGATCACGAAGGGGCAAGGCTAGGCAATCCGGGATGGCTACTGCCCGGCCCTGCGAGGAGTCGAGGAGCGCTGGAAAACTGCGCGGTGCCGAGAGGTACAAAGAACAGGTCCTGGGAGGGTAGTAGGAGGGGGACTCAGCACAGCCTATGTCAGTTTGTCAACAAGGATTTGCTGAGAAGTCGCACTGGGTTCAGCATAGCGGCACTGCCTACCTAATGGGCTTTGGGGCATAGAGAGTGAATAACCTGTCAGTGATAATAGTGTGCTGAAAGAAAGGTCAGCCCCAACAGCCACTGCAGGAACCTCAGAAAGGAGGGGGCGTCCCTGTTAGTGGCTGATACTAGATTTCTCATTGTGTTCGTGGCTAGCGCCAAGCCAGAGATCATAATGTAGAACAAATAAATGCGAAGTTTCTTACATCCAAGTAGCCAGGGAAAACCTATACTAATTATATGGTACAAACCCGCTGTGATCATGTGCTAAATTGGGTGGCAGTCAGACTCACAGCTGTAGAGGTATCTCTTAGGGCCAGAATGATCAGGAAAAGCTTTGTGGAAGAGGAAGAACTGGAGTTAGGTGCTGAATGACGGGCAAGATATGGACAAGCAGAGGAAAGTGGGAAGGCATTCCAGGAGGGAAGGGGCAGCATAGCCAAAGCCCGGGAGATGAGCACGGTGGGTTTATGGGGTTTTAGAGGGATTAGCCTGTTTGGAGTGTAGCAGGTGCTCTGAAGAGCATGGGAGAAAAGAGAGCACAGGCAGCTGGAGTGTAGAGATGGGGGCTAATTGCAGAACCCCACAGTGCCTAGGAAGGTCTCGGTTGTCAGGGTTTTCTCCTGAGACTCATTCTCAGCTCCTTTTGGGGTTTGGGAAGATCTTTCATCGGAGTTCCAAACGTTTTAGTTAATGTTTAATTCCTTCTCACTGAATCCCCATGGAAGGGGCCAAAAAGCAAGTGCTACTCCTCTGAGGTACTAAAACTCTGGTGCTGAGGATGAGGCTGCTCCAGATGGACCTCAGAGAGAGAGAGAGAGAGATGGTATCTTATGAGTTTCATAAGTCTTTTAAGCAAGAAAGCAGGAGATACTGAAGAGACCCCCTAAAGAAGCAGAAAAGCATCACCTTCTCCTTCTCTGCAAGAGGCATCAGGCTTCCCTTTGAAAACAGAGCAAAGGACAGAGCAGAAAAAGTCAAGAATGTTTGCTCTCACTATTTCTATTTAGCTTTATACAGGAGATCCTAGCCAGTGCAAAAGGGCAAGAAAAGACATTAAAGACATGCAGACTGAAGCAGGAAGAAGTAAAACTGTCCTTAATACAGGTGGCATGATTTTGTATGTAGAAAAGCTTAAGAAATCTATAAAAATCTACTAGAATGAATAAGCAAACTAAGTTGCAGGATACACTATAACCAACAGTCCAAAATGAAGTTAAGAAAACAATTCCACTCATAATAGCATAAAAAGAATAAAATACTTAGGAATAATTTTAACAAAAGAAGTGGAAGATCTATATACTGAAAACCTCAAAACATTTTGAGAAAATTTAAAAGATCTAAACAAATGGAGAGACACACAATGTTCATGGATCGGAAGATTCAATGTTGTTAAGATAGCAGTTGTCCCCAAGTTAAACTATACTTTCAGCTCAACTCATATCAAAATAGATTGTTTTTTGTAGGACTTGACAAGCTGATACTAAAATTTATATGAAAATGCAAAGGACCTAGAGAAATCAAAACAACTTTGAAAAAGAACAAAGTTGGAGGATTTAAAAAATAAAGCTACAGTGATCAAAATGTGTGGTATTGACTTAAAGATAGGCATATACATCAATAGAACAGAGTAGATTCCAGAAATAAACTCTTACATTTATGGTCTATTGATTTTTGACAAGGTTGTCAAATTCAATAGTCATCAATAAATGATGCTGGAGCAATGGATATTCCTGTGCAAAAAAAAAAAAAAAAATTAACTTACATTCTTACCTCACAACAACCATATGCAAAATTAACTAAAATGAATCACAGCTTAAATGTAAGAGTTAAACTATAAAATTCCTAGAAGAAATCATAGGAGAAACATGGATTAGGGCAAAGGTTTCTTAGACATGATACCAAAAACATGATTCTTAAAAAAAGTAATAAATTCAACTTTATCAAAATTTAAAACTTTTGTTTTTTCAGAAGATACCATTGAGAAAATGGAAAGACAAGTCACAGACTTGAATAAAATATTTGCAAATCATATACTTGATAAGGTATATTCAGAAAATATAAAGAATTCAGTAAGACAAACTGATTTTTTTTAATAAGCAAGATTTGAATAGATATTGCACTCAAGCAGACATATGAATGGTCAATAAGCATATAAAAAGATGTTCAACATCATTACTCATTAGAGAAATTCAAATTAAAACTATAATGAACTATTAATATCCACTGACAATATCAAGTGTCAGCAAGGATGTGGCAAAATTGAAACCATAGAATGGTATAGCTAATTTAGATAATTGTTTGGAAGTTTCTCAAAATGTTAAACATATATTTATTATATGACCCAGCAATTAAACTCCTAAGTATCTACCCAAGAGAAATGAAGGCACAGATTCACACAAAGACTTATATGCAAATGTTCATAGCCATGTTATACATACTAGCCCAAGCTGGAAATAATCCAAATGTCCATTAGCTGTGGACATGTGGTATATTCACACAATGGACTACTACTTGGCAATAAAAAGGAATGAACTGCTGATACATGCAACAATATGGATGAATTTCAAAAACATGTTAAGTAGAAAAGTCAGATAAAAAATGTTTTGTATAATTTCATTTATGTGAAATTTCTAGAAAAGGCAAAATATAGAAGTATTCTAAAGTTGAATTATTATTGTAATTGTGATTATTGTACAAGTGTATAAATTTACCTAAAATCAAACTGTACCCTTATAATAGGTACATTTTATGGTATGTAAACTATACTTTAAGAAAGCTGTTAAAACAAATGACAGACTGCTAGATAGGTCCTTGGGGAGAGGGTGAGGTGTGTGTGTCTGTGTGTGTGTGGTTATAGGAGGACGGAAAACACCTATGCAAGATAGTAATGATTTTAAGTGCAATGAAAAAACATAGGGACTCTGGAACCAGCATGCTAGGTTTGAATCTTGGTTCTACTACTTACTAACTATATGAACTTGAGACAAATTACCCTCTTTAAGCCTCAGTTTTTCCCTCTGGAATGAGGCTAATGGTAAATCTCAAGGTAGTTGTACCACTAAAAATAATATGTATATTGGCTGGGTGCAGTAGCTCATGTCTGTAATCCCAGCACTTTGGGAGACCTAGGTAGGAGGATTGCTTGAGGCCAGGAATTGAAGACCAGCTTGGGCCACATAGCAAGACCCTGACTCTAGAAAAAATAAAAAATTAGCCAGGCATGGTGGCACCTATAGTTCCAGCTATTTGGGATGCTGAGGTGGGAGGGTCAGTTGAAGACAGGAGTTTGAGGCTGCAGTGAACTATGATTGGGCCACTGCACTCCAGCCTGGGTGACAGAGCAAGACCTTGTCTCTAAGAAAAAAAGAAAAAATATTAATTAAAAATATAAAAATAATGTATATTGAAGTAATGTATGGGATGTGAGGGAAAGTTCTGAAACCAATTACTTCTACAGAAAATTCAGAGCTTTGTTGTAACTGAAGAATTGTGATTCTCTGTGTATGTTGTAGAAGAATTATAAGCCTCTCACTGAACTGAATAAGCGGCCTTATTAGTGAAAAAGGCTGGGACCATGGCCAAAAACCTTGGTTTCCAGTACTGGTTCTGCCACCATTACACCGTGTGACTATAAAAGGGTTCCATATCTAGGGGTTCCTAGATATGTCCCCCTCACAAAAGGGGTTGTTGGGATGCTTCAGAAGTCAGAGCGTATTACCAACATAAAAAATGCCGGGTATAAGGTAATGATGGCACAGAGGACAGGGTGGTGGCTGGGGCCCAGCATGAGAGGCCAACATCTCTGTACCTGTGAACTGGGATATGAGAAGAGTAGCTTAGCAGGGGGCCATGGAAATTTTCACAAACCAAAATTGGCATTTAGAGCTGAGCTGGAAAGTTGTGAACACGGGATGTTGCTGAAAACGGTGCCCAACAGAGCTGCTACCTGAGGTTTTGGTAGGCTTCACCCCCTGCTAGTTGATTGCAGAAGGATGTTGGGTCATCAGGAAATAGGGGTTTGAAATGATCCCACAGGAAGGTGTGAACAAAAACAGAAGCAACAACAAAAAAACAGCCTCATCAGGTCAGCTGGGGGGAGGGTGGGTGTTGGATGGGAGACAAGTGAGTTCTCACTTTCTTCAACACTTTAGCAACTTCTAAGGAGAAGCCCTGCTGGCATTCAAGGATGGCACTGTGATAGATCCCCATTTATCCCTCCATCCTCCGTGAACACCTCCTAGAGGTGGACAGGGAAAGCAGCAGCTTGACAGGGGGACTTATTTCTGGTTCAGGATGCTGGAAGTCTCCATGTAGCAGTTTGTAGTGGTCACTGCTATTTTTTTGGATGCCTAGCACACACTCCCACCTTTTTCTGGTAAGATCACTTGTATTATTTGGGGGGAATTTCTTCTTCCCCATTACATACAGTCTTGGTGGGGTTGTCAATAAGGCATTCTGCCCTCCTTTAGCCAATTAATTTCTCTCTCCTGGACTCTGAATTGAGCTGAGTGAAGAGAAAGAATGGAAAAAACCTGTTGGAGAAGACCTGATTCCAGGGACCTCATTCAACCTTTACTTACTCCTGCTCCTGAAATCTCAGCTCTGCCCCAGTTTCTTAACTGTTCTTCCATTCTGTGAACCCCTGATATCATCCATTAAACTGTTTTGCTTAAGTTAGCTGTGGCCCATTTCTGTTACAAAGAACAAACATAGAACGTGACTGTGACACTGCATGGGAGAGTTTTCATGAGGGTCTTGCAGGGGAATCGAAGGAGTCTGGCTTCAGGTACCCACTTTCAGTCTTCTGATTTTTCAACTTTCTAGTCATGTGACCACAGGCAAGTCACTATATCCCTCTGAGCCTCAACTTCTGCAAACTGTGATATTGTTATATTATTACTTTGCAGCACTGTAGGATTAAATGTGTTTATTCAATTATTCATGTAATACCCAGCCACCACCATTTGCCTGGAACTCCGAGAGGAACCAGAATAGAGACGTAAATAAGACAGACATTGTATAGTCTCTGTCTCCATGGAGCATACATTCTAACAGGAAGAGAGATATTGAATGTATTTACAACACTGATGATGTTAAAATTGAAGTTCAAAGCACCATGGGAGTGGTTAACAAGAGGACCCAGGAAATCTAGTCGGGGGCCATGTATGGAAGACCCTTAGTAACTGTGACTTCCTTTCCCCCTTCCTTCTCCTGACTGTTTTCTTCTTCATGCCACTTTACATTTTGCACGCATGTTTCTTTGCCATTTATGGCCCACTCATATCCACGTTCTTGTAGTATAATTAGGATATTCCAAAGAAGTCCTGAATTGGTTCAGTGATTGACATCTGCCTGTTGTGTTTGAAGCATAAATTGGGACCTACTCGCCCCAATAGATAGCCAACTTGGTGGGGGTTCCTTGTGTTGGACATAAGGAAAGAACAAGGTTAAGAGGATGGGGAAAGAATAGAGAGACTTTAATACCTTTAGAATTAATTGTTTCTTAGGTCAACAAGGTTTAGTAAGAGTCAAGATGAAAGAGGTTGCCTAAACTTGATATTGACAAAACAAGGGTAGTCAATTTCCTTGATCTGCTAGGTAGCTCTAGGCACCTTTCTAGCATTACAAAATCTCAGAATTTACAGAATTTTAGCACTGGAAAAGATCTTAGAGAACATTCAGAAAGGGTTTTATTTAGTATGAGGAAACCATGGCTCACTAGAGTTAAGTCTCATCCATGTCCTGAGTGTGTAAACTCATGACATCTTTAGACCCCAGCCTGGCACTCAGAATGCCCAGAGTGGTTCCTCTTTCATGTGGACAAATTCTGGTAGATGCGCCCCCTGAGAAATAGCCTGTGCTAGCCTTGTGAAGGAACTTGACAAGGACCAGAGGAATGAGGCACTGCACTAGGTATGAGGGAGGGACAAAGACAATAAGATACAAGTCCTTTGAGGTTCTTCTGACAGTTTGGGGAGTTGAGACACGTACAATGCCAGATAATCACACAAGCAACACTATACGAGAACTCCTGTTGGACATGGTCGCATCAACATCTCTGAAGCACAACTCATCGTCTCTGCCCACTTACCTCTTCAGTTTCCTGCTAGAGATGTCCCCTCAGACACATGCATCTGTTAATGGTAGCACTATCCTACAGCTACAAACGTTTGAAATATTGAAGTTGGTTTTATTCCTATCTTTCCCTCAACCCCACATCCAGTATTTACTGGGATCTGTTGATCTGGCCCTTAAAGCTACCCCATCCTGTCCAAAGACACCAGAGTAGTATTCCTAATATACAGTTCTTGTATTATTCCTCTGCTCAGAATCCTTCAGGGTGTGCAGAACATTATTTGCAGAATGAAAACCAAACTCCTTAGTTTAACATCTGTGGTCCCTTATGATCTAGACTCAGCTTCCATTTCCTCCTTCTAGTCCTGCTACAGGGATGTATCAACCATATTATTTATTTTTTGTATTTTAATGCTTTGACATCTGGGGCCTTGCAGACCCTGGAGTCGCTGCCCCTTCCAGGGCTAGCCAATTCCTAGAGACCGTAAACAACTTGCCCTTGAGCATACCTTTCAAAGGCAAACCACCCAATCCAGAGCCCACACCTGCAAATACCTTCTCTATTAGGCTGTCATACTTAGGACTATAATCCCCTGCCCTAATCACTCCAGGGCCAGTTATCAGACAACTAGGAGTAGTCCCTATGCCCCTGAACTAGCTGCAATTATTCAAATTAGTCAATCCTGAATCTGCTTAATCTGCCTTGCCCATTCTTTCCCTTGGAAACCACCATAAAGGCTCTTGCTCATGTTTTCTCCTTTCCTTCTGCCTCCTGATGGACTCTGGTGCTTCCCTGAGTGGGCCCCTGTGGTGTGGCATGTCTGCTTCTTGGCATCTGTGAGTATAACTATCTTTTTGATAGTAGTCATCTAGTCTGCTGGCCTTGCTATACCTAAACAATAATAATAAAACAATTAACTATGTTTTAAAACAAGAAACCCTATGCTCCAGAGGGGCTCCTTCTGCTTCCCAAACAGGCCCCTGCTTTCCTATGCCCATGTCTTTTCCTGTTCCGTTCCTTGTTCCCACAATAAACTTTCTCTGCCACGTCTGCATCTTACAATTCTATCCATCTTCCAATATATTCTTGCTGGCATTGTCTCGAATCTCTGGTGATAATATAGACTAAAAGATGAGAGTGTGAGGTTCAGATTGGTTTGTGACTTATATCACACAGCAAGTTGAAGGCGGCATCAGGCTCGAAGCCCAGCAGGCTTTCTTTGTGCCCCTTCCAATCATTCTATTGGCTTAGGTCAACTGAGGGTGTGCAACAGAAACAGATCTTAGTCAACTTGAGAACAAAAGGGATTTTCCAGAAGGATGCTGGGGCAGCTCAAAGGATTTAAGGAGGAGCAGAAAGACCAGATCTCAGGTGAAGTGGGAACAAGGGCAGCTCTAGTGATAAGCCTTTGAATCTTCCCTCAGGATCCAAGTCTTTACTAGAACTCAGCTCAAGCCCACTCCCTTAAGGTTTTAAATATCTGGAAGTGACAAGGGACCCATCCTGTTACGTATATCCCCTGAATCAATCAGCTATGGTAGGATGTGTTTGGGAGACAAGGTAGAGTCTCAGAACACCGATGTGACCACTGGGGACCACTCCTTTGTATTAAGAGTTTCCCAAAGAAAATGCAACCATTGAGACCTGACAATTTGAATCCCTTACAGCCATCTTTCCAATATATTAAATCCTAAGTCCTTCTAAATAAAATGGAGCAGTGGAAGGGTTAGATAAAAACAGCTCCAAAGCAAAGCAACTTTAATAGTTCAATAAATAGTCACTGAATGCTAACTCTGTGCATTCAAAGGACTTATGCTAGACATTGGGTGGATAAAGGGATGAGGGTGGAATGTGAAAACTGGTAAGACCTGACAGCTGCTCAAAGGTAAGACAGGCATACAAATCATGACATTGAGATGCAGGATAAAGGGAATGGTGCTCCACGACAGATATGAAGTGCTACAAGACTTTACAGCATGGAGAGATTCTCTAAAATTTATATCCAAAGGAAAACCAAAAAGCTAAAGTCCAGATTTTCCTTCTTATTGCAACTTCATCATATGCTGGAAAAACTATACGTGACTTCACATGCAAAGGAACACAATGTTCTTATTTCCACCTACTGCAGTCCAGCTGCCAATTCAAATGTCTGCCACCTCTTAATTGTGCAATTAGGGAAGCATTAGGTTCAGTGGACTCATGTGCCACTGCTAAGCTCCTGCTTGGATGGATTGTATAAACATGGTATCTGGGAAGGAAAAAAGGAAGTTCTTGGGTGATAACATTGCTATGCAAGGAGAGTTTGCTGCAACATTTTATAACTCAAGAGCTGCTGGCCCAAGGCTATGCTGTTGCAACATATCTGGATCCATCTCACATTGCGGTGATGAGAGTGAGAAGAAGAATTTAAACATCTTAGTCTCACTGGGCTTATTAAAACAACTTTGGTTTATTGAGAGCACCAAGATGCACCTCATGCCCTCTCAAGGTCAGGGAAGATGAGCTTAGGATATGATGTGGCGGTAGGGGAACACACTGGCTTCTTCATTGACTACCCAGTGGTTACCAGAGGCACAGGAGGAGGCAGAGGCAAAAAGGATGTAGCGAAAGGGAAGGCTGGAGAAGCAAGTGGACAAGGAAATTAAGGAGGGAGGATGGTATATGTTTGAGAGCAGAGCAAAAGGGAAAGGAAAGACCCTGGAGTTGTTTAACACTGTTTTCACTGTTGAAGTTGGGGAGAATGAGTAAAACAGAACCTGTCTCATCTTTAGCAGTAGAGAGTGAGGAGAAAATCAGTTGAGTGAAGGAGAAAATGAGCCAGTTAGTTAATATTTCTGTAGGCCCACTAGGCATCAGGTACTGCAGCATTTTCTTCTTGGGAACTTAGGAACAGAGAAGCCTCCAGCATTTGTACTTGGAAAAACTTAAAAAGATGTATCAGACATCTCCTTGTCCTTAATATATACTATAGGCTTGTCTAGAATTTATCATTCTAGATTTTAGTTTTCTTTTAGCCCAGTATTCAGTCTCCACTGCTTGGTCAGAGGGCTTAGACCCCTTTTGTTTAGAGGTTGAATATTCACACACACAGGTGGGATGCCCTCAGCCTTAAGGCTATAATCAATATTGGGACAGTTGGGATGGGCAGCAGTGCACTTAGCTAGGGCCTCATAGTCACTAAAGGCAGGGTCTCAAATATAGACTTCTAACATTTTTCTCAAAATGAGGTTGTATTAGGTTGAACTACATGACATTATTGATTTTCTAGGTTAAAAAAATGATTGAATATCAACAATTTCATGTGGCTCAACTTAATACCTAAATTCATTGTAAATTATGTATGTGTTAAAGGTATTAATTTGTTAAATGAAAATATTTTAAAACTATCATTTTCAAAAACCTGTTTTGTCTTCTTTTTTGAGACGGAGTTTTGCTCTTGTTGCTCAGGCTGGAATGCAGTGGCCCGATCTTGGCTCACTGCAACCTCTGCCTTCCGATTTCAAGCGATTCTCCTGTCTCAGCCTCTGGAGTAGCTGGGATTACAGGCGCCTGCCACCAAGCCTGGCTAATTTTTGTATTTTTAGTAGAGACGGGGTTTTACCATGTTGGCCAGGTTGTCTCGAACTCCTGACCTTGTGATCCACCTGCCTCGGCCTCCCAAAGTGTTGGGATTACAGGTGTGAGCCACAGCGCCCAGCCTGTCATTTTAAAAAAATAACGGAGCTGGGTATGGTGGCATGTACCTGTAATCCCAGGTACTAGGGAGGGTGAGGCAGAGGGATGAAAATATTCAAAAACTATCATTTTCAAAAACCTGCTTTGTCATTTTGAAAAAAATAACAGAGTTGGGCATGGTGGCATGTACCTGTAATCTCAGGTACTAGGGAGGCTGAGGCAGGGGGATCACTGGAGCCCAGGAGTTTGAATCCAGCCTGGGCAACATAGCAAGACCCTGTCTCTAAAAAAAATACTTAAAACACACACACACACACACACACACACACACACTGGGACCCGCTCGACTTCTGCCTGTCGCCCAAAGATGGCAGACACAATGAGCGGGTTGCCCGTGGGGTGGCTGCGAGGACGAACGATCAGCCGGCGAGGCTCCACAGTCCAGGCGGAAGACCGTCATCCAAGCAGGAGGAAGAGGAGGAGGCGGCCCAACTGTTAACTGACTTCCCCCTAGTCGCCGGCGCGGCGCCCGCCTCTCCCAGGTTGGCCCTTCGGCAGCTCGCCTGCTCGCCGCCGCCTGGCCGTGCGCCGCTGCCGCCTTCCCCAGCCGCTGCCAGGAAGCTGACCGACCGCGTGCTGCTGCGGAGCTTCGGCGTTGCCAACGTGTTCTGCGAAAACTCGGACAAGATTAACTGCTTTGATTTCAGCCCCAACAGCGAGGTGATCACCTCGAGCAGCGACGACGACTCCTTCGTGCTCTGTGACTGCCAGGAGGGCAAACCACAACCCTCTTCAGTAAGAAATACGGCGTGGCCTCATCAGATACACTCCTGTGGCAAACACAGTTGTTTAAAGCTCTAAATAGACGATACTATTTGTTACTTGTCCTTGCATGACAACAAAGAAAGTATCTGACTTTACTTGTATCGGACATAATAAAAGGATAGTGCTCTTGTCTATGTCACCTGTGGATGACACTTTCATTTCTGTGTCTCTTGATAAGAGCATTTGACTCTGAGATCTCCGGTCTCCTAACTGCCAGGGCCTCATGCATATAAAAGGGAAGCCAGTTTGTTGTTTTGATCCAGAAGGGTTAATTTTTGCTGCTGGCATCAACTCTGCAATGGCCAAACTTTATGACCTTTGTTCTTTTGATAAGGGGCCATTTGCTCCCTTTAAGATGCAGTATGATCGAACTTGTGAGTGGACAGGACTTAAAATCAACAACGATGGCAAGCTCATCCTCATTTCCACCAACTGCAGCTTCATTCGTCTCACTGGTGCATTCAAAGGAGTGGTGATACACATGTTTGGGGGTTATGCCAACAGCAAAGCTGTCACACTGGAGGCTTCATTTACTGCGGACTCTCAGTTTATGATGATTGCTTCAGAGGATGGCAAGATCCATGTCTGGAATGGAGAGAGTGGTATTTTAAAAGTAGCTGTGTTGGATGGCAAACAGGCCCAATTACCTGTTTGCAATTCAACCCGAAGTTCATGACTTTTGCCAGCATGTGTTCCAACATGGCCTTCTGGTTGCCCACCATTGATGACTGACCCTGATGCTGCTTGGCTATTTCTGTACAGTGAGGGCCGCCAGCAGGAAGAAACTCAGAGGGGACCGAGATAATTGTGGAACTGGGATTATTTGACTATGCTGGAGAACATCCTTTTACATGGCCTTCCCATGGATGTGCTGTGCATCTGCTCAAAAGAAAATAATTATTTTGCTGAGCGTCTTCAAAAGGACTCTTGGTGCAGCAGACTCAATTGGAACTCGGCTTTTCTATCTGTCACTGCACCAAGCTCTGCTAGAGGAGCGACCAGACTCACGATTTGGTATAGTGAGGCTCTCAAGCATCTTCAGTTTGAATGCACATGCTGCTGAGGAGCCGGCCAAGTCTTCAGTTCTGCGCATCCCTTCTCCTACCCCGCTAAATGTATGGGAAGCCACAGTCCTGGTTTTGAAATGCTCGGGCAGCTCAGTGCCCCTTGCCCTCACCCTGCATGTCTTGTTACTGGGTCTCCCTGTGTACTTGTGGCATTATCCACAACCATCATGTTTCTTAGGTGCCAAACATTTACAGAAATGTTTTCTTGTATCTTGGGGTCAGAGAAAGGGACAAATACAGAAGGACCTTGCTTGCAGGAAGCCGTGCAGTTAGTCACTGCAGTTAGTTGTGTGAGGCTGGCGGTCGGTCGGGCAGGCCTCAGGCTGTAGGTGTTGGGTGGGAAAGGGGCCTGAAAGGGAGGGAAAGGGGAGGGTAGTGGGTGAGTTCCTGGGGCTGGAAGGTTTAGCAGCAGCCTGGTGCCGTGCCCTGTCAGCAAGACAAACTCGCAGTTCTCGGGTTTGTACAGAAGCAAGGTGGGAGTCTATTTTTGTACATGAGCTATATCCCACTTTGCTGTGGGCTAGTATTGTGAAGTGAGTCTGAGTTGTTTACACTGATGCTTTCCCTGCCTACCACAAATTGTGTACATAGTCTTTAGATGATACCACCCCTTTCCCCAGCTCCCGACCAAAAGCTGGTTCTAGGCCTGTGTTATGTCATATTTAGCCTTTTTACATATGACCTTTGATTTCTATTGTTTGTGTTTTAGCACAGTGTATGCACCTTTGTTTAAATACATCTGTGTGCATACAGATATGCATACATTTGTGAGAGTATGCATGTATTGCTCTCATCTGTAGTTTCTGAGAGTTCAGCTGAAGCAGATAGAGTCCTGCAGCCCAAGAGACAGATTGCATCCTAACAGTGTTTGCCACAAGTGTTAGTGAGTCTTCCCTATTAATGTTTTCATTTTGGAAGACCGAATGAAGCAAAGCTTATAGTGTTTGCTGTTTCCATGGCAGCTAAGTGAGGGTCTTGGGATGACTCCCTGTGTTCCTCAGGCTGCGCTTTGGGCTCCTCTCTGCAGTATTATCCCCTTTTTGCTTCGTGGTACTCTGTGCCTGTATGTGTGTGTATGTGTGATAGTCACTCTCGCATGGCTTCTGTGTATGGCTTGTGGCATTTGGGGATAGGGTGCTGGAGCCAGAGCCTTTCCAGTTTGTTTGAGGCCTCGTTGCCAATGATAGATCACTCCCGTTGACCTGGTATGTCTGCTTGCTTGCTGCTTTTCCTTGCTTTCTCTTGGAGGAAGAAGGGGCTCTAGTCAGGCCCGGCCTGAGTGAGATGAGCTGCAGCTGGCTGATGGTCCTCTCAGAGCAGAGAGAGTGGTATGTCATTTTACTAAGTTCCGAAACAAACATTTATGCAGGCAACACTCCTTGCAGATCCAGAAACTGAGGCACAGCAAGGTTATGACTGGCTCAATAATACATAGCTGCTAGGGAGTAAATCAAGGCATCACAACTTCTGTTCAGCGGCAGGAATAGGCTGTGAATTGCTACCGCTTTTTTTTTTTTTTTTTTTGCAAGTTTTTTTTTTTTTGCAAGTTCTTTTTTTTTTTTTTTTTTTTGAGACGGAGTCTTGCTCTGTCACCCAGGCTGGAGTGCAGTGGCCGGATCTCAGCTCTCTGCCTCCCGGGTTCCCGCCATTCTCCTGCCTCAGCCTCCCGAGTAGCTGGGACTACAGGCGCCCGCCACCTCGCCCGGCTAGTTTTTTGTATTTTTTAATACAGACGGGGTTTCACCGTGTTAGCCAGGAGGGTCTCGATCTCCTGACCTCATGATCCACCCGTCTCGGCCTCCCAAAGTGCTGGGATTACAGGCTTGAGCCACCGCGCCCGGCCGCGCTTTTTTTTTTTTTTAAAGCAATTACTTCTTGACTTGTACCTTAAACTGAAAGTGCAAGAGGTATATACCTTTCCCAAATGTAGACTAGAATCTGCAGGATGCCACCCACTGTATGACTCTGCTTTCCCAGAGAGGATGGACTTTTAGAACCCAAATGATCTTAATTGTTAGTACCCACCCCTGGCTTTTCAGGGTAGAAAACTCATGATAGGAATCATTGTTAAGAGAGAGTGCTTGGAACCGCGGGTTAACAGGAAAGGCTATATAGCGTCACATATCTGCAACCAGAGCAGCCACCAAGCATGACTTACCCAGCAGCAGGAAAATGATTTGTATCTGAGTTCCTATGTGTCCCAAACGGAGGCACCATGTTCTTTGAAAACATGTCACCTCGCGGCCTCTATTTGTGGGTCCTGCGGTTGCAAACCTGCCTCCTGAGTTAAGAAGGAAAGGGGAAAGATACAGCTGGAAGTGAGTGGAGATGATGTGGTGGGGGGATAAGGCAGAATAAGAGGAGAGATTCTGAGGGCTGGGACTGCAAAGGTTCTCTCAGCGGAGCCAGAGGTGCTCAAGCTCCCTTGAGGGTAGTTGGGGAGTGGGACAGCAGCGTTTGCCATCCTCTTAGGAGTCAGGGCCAAAACCACTGATGTGTATTTCATAGCGACACTGCACTGCTCAGCCAGAGGGGTAGTTAAAAAAATTATTTCCCGTTGCAATTATAATTACTACTTATTAAGGAAAATTTGGAAATTTTAGAATCAGTTTGCCACCCAAATGCTACCACTGTTAATCTTTTGGTGTTAAATGTTCCCCTAAACATTTCTGTGCATAGAGTTTTGGTGTGTTTACATAGTCATTATTCTACTGTCTATGCAATTTTATGTCCCTTTTGTGCTTAGCATACAAACATTTTTTCCATGTCACAGTCTTAAACAGAAAAAAAATATTGGGATCCAACAAATGGAAGTAACCCTAGGCCCTTCTTGACTCTGAGAGACTCTGGCTGGAGCCATGTTCTACTTTTTTTCCTGGGCTCTTCACAGAGGAGGCCTCATATGTGAACATCATTTGCTACCTAAGACCCAGAGCAAAAATTAGCCGGGTGTGGTGGTGCGTGCCGTAATCCCAGCTACTTGGGAGGCTGAGGCAGGAGAATCGCTTGAACCTGGGAGGCAGAGGTTGCAGTGAGCCCAGATTGTGCCACTGCACTCCAGCCTGGGTGATAAGAGTGAAACTCTGTCACAAACAAACAAACAAGACCCAAAGCACATCTTGTGAAGTGTTCTTGTGTTCAAATCTGAGTATTTTTCTAACTGTTATACTTCAGCCCATGTCTTACAGCTGACTATCTAAATCCATATAGGTTATTCTGTTGCATATTTTTATATCACTGTATCTGTTTAGTCACCAGATGGCTGCTCAAAAACATCTATTTTATCTCTTCAAATCTTCTATGGCCTCCCAAATTCTTGCTCTGCAAGCCATGTTCAACTTCCTACAAGTTTGACATTAATTCTAAATTCACTCATTGAAAATTCAGGTCAACATAAAACCTACTCAGTGGGCCAGGTGCAGTGGCTCATGCCTGTAATCCCAGCACTTTGGAAGGCTGAGGCAGGTGGATCACCTGAGGTCAGGAGTTCAAGACCAGTCTGGCCAACATGGCGAAACCCTGTCTCTACTAAAAATACAAAAATTAGCTGGGCATGGTGTTGGGCACCTGTAATCCCATCTACTTGGGAGGCTGAGGCAGGAGAATTGCTTGAACCTGGGAGGCAGAGGTTGCAGTGAGCGGAGATCATGCGCCATTGCACTCCAGCCGGGGCAACAGAGCAAGACTCTGTCTTGAAACAAAAACAAAAGCAAAAACCTACTTGATGTAACTGCTATCGAAAGCCCACCTGGTTGACTCTGAATATGGATGCTGCTGTTGCAAAGGAAGCCTGGTATAGGTCCCTGCTACCATTTCTCCTCCTCTGCTTCACTGACCTCCTCAAAAAACAAACAAAAAATTTTCACTTCACTGTAGTTATACTGTGTGCATATACGTATAGTATATGTGTGCTAATTTTTCAGCAAATATTGATTGAGGCCTGATTCTGTGCCAGGCACTAGAGATGCAATGGTGCATGAAACAGACCTGATTATTGTTGTCCCGGTGCCCACAATCTAGTAGGTGTTATAGAATAGAGGACTGACCACATAGTGCTATAAGTGCCACAACAAGAATGACTGAAAGCTACAAAGTGTTGAGGGAACAAAGTCATTTTTTCTCATAGGGTTGAATGTCTACTTGTCCCAAGCACTATTCTACATTCCAGAAAAAGAGACACTAAGTAAGAGTAAACTGGGATGCCTGTGTGAGGAGGCAACATTTGAGCAGGGTACTACTAGATGATGAGCAGGGTACTATACAATGAGCAGGATGGGGTGGAGGAAGGATATGGTATCCTCAGCTCAGAATGAGAGGTAAAATAAGTCTTCCTAATGGCGGTGATGCTGAACTGAGACTTGAAGGATGAAGAGCAGTTAGCTAGGTAAAGGAAGCTGGGATTTGGTGGAGAAGTGCTCCAGGCAGAGGAAACAGGATATGCAAAAGCCCAGAAGAGAGGGAATAGAAAATACAAGAAATTTGTGACTAGAAAAGATGAGTGGGTTAATAGATTATTACTAGCTCTCCCTTTATCTGGTAAAATTGTTTTACTTATATAAGAGCCAGTTTATTTTGTATACTTTGTTTTTTCTTTTAGTAGCCTTACTGATACACAAGTCCAAACGTGTTTGGGCAGCTTCCTCACAGAACATGGCCAAAGGAACTCCTGCCATCTAATGGACAGAGAGAACATCATGATTTGCAGAAAATTAGCATTACTACAGTGTTAGGCTCACAATATTTCAAATAACAGCAACTTTCCACTCAGTGGTTTAAAAGCCCTTATGTACTAAAACAGGTTAAGTAAGAAATATGTAAGAATATTCTCAGACAATGCTCCCCTGTATGAGGAGATGAAAGGAAACCAGGGAAAGAAAGGAAGGAGGGAAGGTTAACAATTAGGTACTTGTGTCAGCATTGTACTTAGTGAGCATACTCTCATTCCTCCAATCAATGAGGTAGGCAACATAAACCCCATTTCCAGATGAGGAAACTGCAACTCACAATACAGGGAAAAGCTGGTCTTGACTAACTCCTTTATGTTATGCTGCTTCCCATCAGGATTTATTTCTGAATCAACAAATGGTAAGGAGGCATTAAAATGTTGCCCAGTTGTGACATCCATACATTTACATTTAAGACTTCAATGAAAGTGCTTAAGATCCCATTTCATTCTCAAAAGACATCGGAAGAATCTCTATTTCACTAAATAATATACACATCAGCTGGTGCCCAAAGCAGAGAGAGCCTCCAATACCACATATATTAGAATGGACATTTTTTTTTTCTTTTTTTTTTTTGAGGCAGAGTCTCGCTCTGTCGCCCAGGCTGGAGTGCAGTGGTGGATCTGGGCTCACTGCAGGCTCCGCCTCCTGGGTTCACACCATTCTCCTGCCTCAGCCTCCCGAGTAGCTGGGACTACAGGCGCCCGCCACCACGCCTGGCTAATTTTTTGTATTTTTAGTAGAGACGGGGTTTAACTGTGGTAGCCAGGATGGTCTCGATCTCCAGACCTTGTGATCTGCCTGCCTCAGCCTCCCAAAGTGCTGGGATTACAGGCGTGAGCCACCACGCCCGGCCTAAGAATGGACATATTTTCAAAGCTAAAAAACTGGAATGCCTTTCTAACAATTTCACACTACTTCTAGTTGAGAGAGACATTCTTAAAAATGCAATTTGGATGCAGAAACATTGGCATTCTCAGAACACATTGAGTTTTTGGAATTGAAGCTGTTTCAGAAAAATCCAGATGAGGGCCGGGCGCGGTGGCTCAAGCCTGTAATCCCAGTACTTTGGGAGGCTGAGGCAGGCGGATCACAAGGTCCGAAGATTGAGACCATCCTAGTTAACACGGTGAAACCCCTGTCTCTACTAAAAATTCAAAAAATTAGCCGGGCGTGGTGGCGGGCGCCTGTAGTCCCAGCTACTCGGGAGGCTGAGGCAGGAGAATGGCGTGAACCCAGGAGGCGGAGCTTGCTGTCAACGGAGATCGCGCCACTGCACTCCAGCCTGGGTGACAGAGCAAGACTCCTTCTCAAAAAAGAAAAAAGAAAAAAGAAAAATCCATATGAATAGGGTTCCACGTGTATGAAGATGAATCGCATTGGCAAAGCATAATCAAATGTGTATATTATGCTTTCCCACAGTATTTTATACATACAAGACCTTAAATTAATCTTTTAAATTGTTACGGTGCTTGGTACACAGTAGGAGCTAAAAACATGACTATAATAGAGAATTGTAAAATTTTTGCTTACCCACCTTATACAAGGTTGTAAAAAGTTGTTAGAGATTAAATGTCCACCAGTTGTTCTGTCTTCACTGAGGTCAAAGCAATGGGAATGGAGCACCAGCAAATTGGAGTGGAGAGAAATTAGAGCTAAGATGGATGGGATGGGGGTTGCAGGACTGAGAAGCCTTAGGACAGATGACCAAGGGAAAAACAGTATAATCCTTTAGATGTTTTAAGAACGACAGGAGCTGTCCTTAGAATGGGATTATTCTGGTGGAACTTGGAAAACCCCAGGTGTCAGATTCCTGGTCAACTCCCAAGTTTTGACTGAGTACCCGAGTTCTAAATACAGCAATGGAAAATGTGGGAGGATATATAGTAGTCTCTACTTTCAAGAAGCTTATAAACTGTGTATAGGGAATCAAGGAAATGATCATTTGGACTGATCAGGGAAGGCTTTGTAGAGGGAAGTGGGATTTCTGTTGGTCTAATAACGAATATATTTCGGATATACAGATTGGAGGGAAAGGCATTCCAGGTAATGGCAATTACAAAATCCACAGGCCCCTTTGGGGCCACTCTGAATCTAAAGCATGGCATTAGAATCTTGGCTTCGTTTAAATTACATTTTATGGGGAAGTGGGGTGGTCTACTGTTAAGACATTATGTAAGAGGGATCAGGCATTTCATTTTTCTTACCATTTGGTGTCACTCTCGATCAAATAAATTGTACTAAACGTAGGAAAATAGGCACCCTTGTTAAAAGCGGTTTTGGCTTTTGTCAAGAAAGCAAATTAATTTTTTAAACACAAAAGTGATAGTGAGGTTCCTTTTTATGATGAGTACACATGTGGTATGACCATTTCCCTATAGAGTTTCAAAATAAAAAATTAAAATGACAGAAAGGACACTCACAGAACACCAAGCATTCATTTCACAAACTGCGGGGAAAAGTGTATTTTAAAGATGCATTGCTAATACTTGCCTAAAGATTACTTACACATACACAGTGTGACTGTTTTTTGCTTTTTCTAAATCACAGCTTTGAATGTAGACAGCGGCAACATGCCAGAAGAAATAAATTTCTACCGGGTAAAAAAGCATGAAGATGAGCGTCTAGGGAGATTTGGAGGTGGCTGGGTTCCCCTGGCCCTGCTCCTTTTTCTTAAGGACAGAGCTAAAATAACAACGTGAGGCTACAGATCATCTGTTTCTTATTTACTTTCTTGGTCTTGTCCTAGCTAAAGTCATTTCTAGATCATGTGCTACGGTCTTCAGAGAAGTTATGGAAGGAATTTACACAAAGGGCAAATACATAATTGAATACATGTATAAAAACACATCAATAGAATGTGGATAGAGAACATAGGCAGAAAGTCTGATTAGAAGGAAATCAATGGATCTTTCATTTTCTGATTTGTACCACAGCTGACAGTGTTCAATTTCTTCAGGATGTCAGAACCCCATTCCTTGATTCAACTTCTTGGTTACCTGCTGGAGTAACACTGGCATTCTCTAAATCTAGAACTAGAGGTGTATCTATGAAGTATTTATTCCCTATTTTCCTTCATATGTTAAGTTTTCTAGTGCTAAGCCTGTTTTCCTTAAAGAGTTGCTTCAGTAGGGTCTAAGATGGAATCAGCTAATGGCTAACACATGATGTGTTAAATTCGGAAGAGTAATTTTGCACATGGTTTATGCTTAAATAGAAATGCTAAACCATTTACATCTGTTTTCTAGTCATCGTTCTTGCTTTATAAAAGCTATGTGTATTCTCTCCAAATAAGTTTTTATTCTGCCCATTTTGAACTCTTCCATATATTAATTTTTTAAAGCACTCAAAACAGAGATCGAGAACAATTGTGTCTTTTTAGTTCATTGTCTTCTACAGAGGAAAAAATCAGGTCAGATTAAACTCTTGAACTGTTGCAATTACTTTTGTTTTCCAAACTTAAGTTTTTAAATTTTCTTTTAATTTGCAATCACTTTCGTAAGATCATGCCTTTTTACTTTAGACAGCTAAAACATCATTGTTTACTAAATACTTGCCTTAGCACTGACCTCTGTAGTTACTTTGTTGAACACTGTGCTGTAACTTGACACAATATTAACTACTTCTGATTACTTATCTGGTACATGTTTGATAATATCTACCTTTCAAGAAAGGAAGACAGTTCAGACACGTAATTTGACAAAATTAGGAAACAGCAACATCAGTTCTTCAAACACAGGAAAACATCTGAACAGTTGACATTTCTGTCTGGTGTTAGATGGTGTTCTTTAAAGACCAGACAACATGCACAAATGTAGGCGGAAACAATACATCTGCTGATACTGGCAGACAGCATTACCCGCCAAATTTGGCCAGTTTGTTAAGATAAATAACTTTTCAGTGACGTACAGGGCTGAAATTACATAAACAACAGAAATTACTAAGACTTAAGCCTATGAGTTTTGTGGGTTTCAAGATTTTATGCAATCAATATCCCGACATCTGTAACACTATTTTGTCCCTAAAATGCTGATGCCAGGAACAGTTAAGATTAACGTTTTACTTGATGACTTGTTTCATATCTTGAAATAAACTATGATTAATTCTTGGAATAACCATTATTGAACCACATTTTTATTTAGGTCATTAAGACAACTACAATCATCTCCTTATAAGGAAAAGTTTCATTAAAATGCTAGAGCTCAGCCTGTTTCAAAACCAATACTTGTAGCTTGTTATATTAATAGTTCTAAATGTCTAAGGCTTTTAAGTGAAAATACCCTTAACAGTTTTATCGAGCCTGAGCAGTAGGAATTTTAAAACTGACAGTGAAAATAGCTGATTAAGAGGAAATGGCATTAACTAGTTACCTTCTTAGTCTATCCCTAGAAATGACTATTTTGCCTGATTCAAATCTTTTAGAAACACTTCCCATTATTTAAAAATGGTCTTCAGAAGGCGTAAAAACCTAAAGAATATGCATATAGAAGCTCCCTGCCAATTCTGATTTAGCACATGGGGAATATTTGTCCAAAATTGAGGCAATATTCTTCAGTGGGACTGAAATTCCCCGAGAACTAATTTGTAACACTAGGTATCTTTAAAAACACTAGCTCCCTTTTACTTCCCCCTCAGGATCAATCAAGTTCTTTGCCATTAATGGAAAGTTAAAACAACAGCCCTGAATTTTAAACTTTCTTAGAGAATGTCTCCCTATCTACCCTTTTGGTAAATTTTTCTTTCTCTTTAATTTCTGAATATGTGTTAACATGACTGTTTCATTAACATGCTACCTATTTGCTGAAGAAATATAACCATTCACCCATCTCAAAAGAAAAATATTCCCAGTGGTCAATTTAAAAAAAAAATGCTATTTTTCAAATGAGTACTCTGACATAAAAAATATAAAAGGATAACTTTATTAAATATACAAATTCAACTTCAAGAGCATTCAATTCTTTTTAAGATTATGGCATAAGACAGAGCAGATAAATGGTAATGGTTTATACAGATATATCCTATAATTACCAAACAGATTAGGTAGATATACTGACCTACCAATGCTCAAAATAACAAAATGAATATATGTCCCTCAACTATTTCTGTATTTTATGACTACTAAATGGGAAATCTGTCAGCTGACCCAACCACCAGACTTTTTCCCATAGGAAGTTTGATATGCTGTCATTGATACATATCATTTCTGAATATAAACCTCTATCGTGGGTCCTTTTCTCTTTGCCTACTTCATTTTCTCTCTTCCCAACCCACCTAAGACTTAGTCTAAACAGGATACAGAGATCTGGATGGCTCTATGCAGAGGAAAAATCTCCAATAATACTGTCAATTCTGTATTCACTTTTCCTTTCAGCAGCTACCTAATTATATCTAAGATGGTGTGAAAAAATATACACCTCAAAAAAGAAAAGCATTTGGACTATCAATCTTCACTTTGGTCCTGCAGCTTCCCTTTATCAACCAGTGTATATATTATTTTAAATTCCCAACTGTAAACACATACAATATTTAATAAAACATCCAGAAACTTTGTGGTCAGCACCATATAATTTCCAAGGAGAATGTTTTTGGTAGGGGCAGAGAAGGAAGAAAATTGAGAAGCCATTAAGAAAAAATGGCAATTCACACTAAAATGCTTTCATAAAGTGTTTTTAAAAAATGGATAAATTCAATTTTAAGTGATACTTTGCCCCATGACCAACATTTCCTCATTGTTTTAGTGTTCATAAAAGGCGTAATATGTACCTCTAGAAAAGGAAATTATCTTCTTTACTTACATTGTTAGAGGACCAGCACCAGGTTGTTTCCCCAAAGTATACATAGCTCATAACTCTAAAAAAATCTACAAATTAAGTCTTTTGATTCATTTAATCCTCATCACATCCGTTAATTTTAATTAATTACAACTAAAACTGCTCCTTTTTCTGCATATGTCAGTGAAAGGTAATTAGGGAAACTAAAAATCTGACCTAATAAGGAACCCACCTAAAATCTACTTAGGTAGGTTTAACTCAAATCATGTTGTTAGTCCCAACAACTATCCCAGGCATTTTAAGTATTCTTAATCTATAGTTTAGAATGTGCCACCAAACACTAAAATGTTAAAATAAATTATTAATCCTGCTCTGGTCTCTAAACAAGAACTTATGGCTATTACACAGTATTCTTTTTTATTCTACCTCATAACAGTAAACATTAAATGAAGACCCATCATCACAAGCTCATATCTTTAAAAAATGGATGCAGCAAAGCTTCTTCTGCTGTTATTCTTGAAGCTGGATTTAGATCTAGAAGTTTATCAAGTAGGTCATAAGCTTCATCAGGTACCTCATTCCAGCCTTCTAAATTGGTAGTATACTCATCAAAACAACACCCACAGCTATTACTATCCCCCTTTTTAAATGAATTCCCTGAGTATTGTCCTGGAGGCGTTTGTATGAGGCGAGAAGCTTTATGGTCAGTCTTCTCTGAAACAGTTGGTTGATGAGAAGCAGGTCCTTGTATATCACTTGTTAACTTGGGAGTGTTAGAATCCATACCCCTGAGTCTCTCACAGAGTTTTCTCAAGTCTTGTGCTGGAACTTCTTTGCTACATAATATTGATTTCCCTAAAAGCAAAAGAATAAAAAAACAACAACAGAAAAAGCCCTTTTATTATTTGAGTATATCAGAAGCCTCTCTCATGAGAAACATGAAAGTTCAAACATATGCTTTATGGACACGGACACACAAACACACACACATACAGTGAGATAGAGCACCACATGCTATATTTAAGTTGTATTTGAATTGCATAGTGGGAGATAAAGTGGGAGATAGTAAGTAGAAAGCAGTGACTTACTAAGCTATGCCAGGCACTCACTTGACTCTGCCAATTTCTCAAGCTTCATCTTATCCTTCTACAATCTTTAACTAGCTGCAGCTCCCACGCCCCTACTCTACTTCCTTTCCAGTCTTCTATGTCTTCGACTACATGACTCCTGTCTTTGCCTAGGATGCCCTGCACCCCTTGTGTGCCCAGGACACTCTCACTGGCATCACCACTCAGATCAAGAATCACCTCAGGCTTGACACCCTCAGAGAGAATTGATCAATTTCAGCTTCTACTGTATCTTGGGAGGAGTTCTATTATTTTTGCTATCCTATATATGTCTGTCCCACCTAGTAGACTGTGAGCTCTTTGAAGGTAGGAACTGTCTTACCTATCTTTGAACCCCCCAAACCCAACTTATGCCTGGTACATATTAGGTGGTCAGTTAATGTCTGTTGGACTAGACAAAAAGGCATTATTCATTTCAACAACTCTGTTCAAATGACAACATACATCCTTAGAGATGCTGTTCTTGACCAACCTATTCTAAATGAGCCTCTTCCCTCCCCTTTTCCTTTTATCTTTCTCAGTACCACTCATTTCTCATAGTATTTATGTTCTCTCCCTCAGGAGAATTTAAGCTCTGTCAAAGCAGAGACTTGCAATAGTACTTGGCATACATAAAGCCCCAATAAATGCTTCTGAATGAACAAATAAACAAACTATATCTCAGTTTTTAAAAATATAAATGTCTGAAACAACTTCCTGATGGGTTTATTATCAGATGTGCAAAAAGAAGTTAATCACGCAAATGGCAATCATGTATTATTTTTGCCTTGCATTTACTTATTAAACATAAATGTACTAAACAATAAGTACCATAACATTTAGATACTTTTCTGGGAATGTAGATTGTCAACAAAGTCATTAATCTGGCTGAGGATGATAAAAAGTTACCTTTACCTATTCTGAACTAACTACTGGACTGGTGTTTAACTAAGCCAGGGGAAAAAGAGGGGAGGGAGAGGGAGGAAACAAAAGAAACAATTACCAAAAACCAAATTCTATGAGGATACAATATGCCAATCCTTTTTCACTTTTGAACTGATTCTATCATTCCTATTCTCTCTGGAAAATCAGAGCCAGAGGGGAATACTCACATAGTTTTATTCCTTTATTAGCTTGTTCTGAAGTCATAAAATAATTAATAGTATATGTTATAGCATGTCCCCAAGTTATACAATATGCTTTTTTTATATGACCAAAAAGAAGATTCATTTATAATATTCAGGAAAAATAACTCCAACTAACACAATCGTCAACATACTTTGTTACAGACTACTATGTATCAGGAATTTGTTTCAGCTCAAGACTTCTTTTTAATGTATCCAATACAATTCACTGAGTACTAAATGACAACCCACAATGGAGCCAGGTTTAAGGGCTGAGGACAGTGGAGTAGGTTACAGACGAGAGAAGTAAAGGTGATCTCACTGCTAATCTCAGCTAAGTCATTTCTTTAGGTTACAAAGGGGAACACAGTTGTGTTTGTTGAAATTTTGAGGCTTTGATACTCAGTCCAAAGTTATAGTAAGATCTGACTAAAATAACTACAGATGTCATACTAATACAACTGAGACAAGTCCTATGGCATTATTTTTATTATTTGTTTTTTGAGACAGTCTTGCTCTGTTGCCAGGCTGGAGTGCAGTGGTGCAATCTTGGCTCACTGCAACTGCCGTCTCCTGGCCTCAACTGTGGTTCTCCTGCCTCACAGCCTCCCAAGTAGCTGGGACTGCAAGTGTATGCTACCATGCCCAGCTAATTTTTGTGTTTTTAGTAGAGATGGGGTTTCACCATGTTAGCCAGGATGGTCTCATCTCCTGACCTCATGATCCGCCCACCTCAGCCTCTCGAAGTGCTGGGATTACAGGTGTGAGCCACCGCGCCTGGTCCTATTTTTTTTTTTCAAATATGAGAACAAGTATTACAATGATAAATCTCTAAAATCTCTTGCTTGCTATCATGGCACTTGATCTGGAGTGTTTTTGTGTCAGATGTTGTACTTCCATTGTTGGCCCTGACTATAACTTGGATTACCAATGGGGAGGATTCAAGCTCTTCAATAAAATATTTTGGTGTTGGCTGATAAACTTCACGTTCATAAACCTCTCACCAAGTTATTCAATAGTAGATGAAAGTTTTCTCAGTTGAGAATAAACATACTTGTTATGTTTATTATTATGTAAGAATGCCATTTCTAAGATATCAATCTTGTTTTCCACTCATGGTCACTTTTCCCTTGTATTATTTCATCCTATTATCTTCAAATAAAATTTTCTTACAATAAGTACAAGATAGTTACAAATTGTGGACCGACTTTGCTGTAGAAACATATTTTGGCAAGCCTCTATTAAGAGGCTTTCTTCACAACCACCCAGTTTTTCTTGTAGATTGGACTATAGCACTAGTGCATAAGCTACGGCAGTAATTTTTGCAGTGGTTCTTAAACACCTGTAGTTTCTTAGTCAAAATCACTTGTTTTTTCAAACTAACAAGGCTGGAGCCTTCCTAAGTATCTTATTTTTCTGAATCATATTTTCCAAGAATAGGCAGAGTGGGCAGGCATATGTATTTCTTAAAGATTCTCAGATAATTCTGACAGGCAACCCCGGTTAAGACCCACTGATCCTGGGGCTGAGCACAAGGCAGCCCAGCTACTCTTAAGGTAGGCTGGTTGAACCTTTATCTCCTGGGGTGTTCTGTATTGTGTGGTAGTAAGCTGACTCAATCCCACTTATTCCTTGGAAAGCATTAACTATAACTGAGCTTGGAAAATAAACATTAAACAGGCATTTGAGTTCAGATTGTTGGCCACAGCAAGGCTGAGATAATTCTCACGTGCCCTATGAAGTACACTGCACACCCCAGTCTTGAAGAACTTGCGTGCTAAGGAGATGACATCCATGTCCAATATATGCTTACAATAATATCCCATCAGTTAAGGCCTTCTATGCATTCTGCTTCTCTGCTACCATAAACCTACACAACCTGACAACACAAATTTCTATTCTCTTCCCTAATCCTTATTATACTGTATTAATAATTAATTGTTTACTTGTTAGTACAGCCTAAGATCATTTAAGGCAAGGACACTCTAAGTACCAAGACGTAGTACATCTGATGTTTAAAATACAATAAAAAAGTAAAACATATTATTAAAGGTAAATGTATGTAATAAAAGTCAAACCATAACTAAAAGGCGTTAAGATTTTACTCCTTATTCTTACAAAATTACACAGGTAAACTTTAAATACCGCAAAAGTGTATTACTTGTGCTTAATAAGATTAAATGATTATATGTATAGAGGAGAGGTGATACGTTTATTTTCAAGCAACTGAAGAATTTTCTACTTAATATTACAGAACTTTATCAAGACTGAATGTTTATTTGTAAAGAAAATTTCATACTAATTTATTAAGTAATTTGTAGGAGATAATCAAAGGCATTCTGTTTTGTTCTATAATACAAAACTGCTTACCAAAAGTTTTAGCAGCTTGGATAGTTTCTCTGGATCCCCGAATTGTCATAATTTGGGCCAAAGCAGTTAAATCATCACTTGCTTTATAAAATGGGTATCGTCCACTAAGCAAAGAAAGAAATATGACACCTGCAGACCACATGTCAATTGCTGCAATAGAAGACAAATTTTAAAAATACATTTCAAATGTATAATTTTATCATCTAAATCAATAGTCCTCAACATTTACTATGCATTAGAATCACCTTGGGAGCCTTAAAAAATTCAGATGCCCAGACCCAGAGATTTTGATTGAACAGTTCCAAAGTAGGGCTCAGGCATCAATGTTTTAAAAAAAGTTCCTCAGGTGATTTTAATGTACAACCAGGACTGAGAATCCTCACTGCAAAAGATGTTTCTTTCTTAAAAAACATGTTGGTAAATTTAAAAGGATACTTAATCATTAGGAAACAATAAGTAAATGAACATTTTATAGGATCAAAAGGAATCCAAAAACAGCTAAGAGGGAAAAAATCTGAATGATCCTTGAGAATTACATACCATACTGGTCAAAATGCTTTCATTTTAGTGAAAAGTAATGAACATTAGAAGCTCTTCTTCAGCTGCCACTAGCACCAACTGCTGCTATAGAAACTTTTTAAAAAGTATTTTATTTTTTTGTGTGTGGCTGTAAAGACTTTAATTTTTTGAGTACACAGTAGGTATATATATTGATGAGGTATATAACATGTTTTGATACAGGCGTGCAATGTGTAATAATCACATCCTGGAAAATAGGGTATCCATTCCCTCAAGCATTTATCCTTTGTGTTACAAACAATCCAATTATATTCTTTTCTTGGTTTTTTTTGAGACGGGTCTCGCTATGTGGCCCAGGCTAGAATGCAGTGGCACAGTCTCAGCTCACAGCAACCTCTGCCTGCCAGGTTCAAGCAATTCTCATGCTTCAGCCTCCTGAGTAGCTGGGATCACAGGCGTGTCACCATGCCCAGCTCTTTTTTTTTTTTTGTATTTTTAGTAGAGATGGGTTTTTTTTGGGGGGGGGGGGGTTGCCACATTGGTCAGGTTAGTTTCAAGCTCCTGGGCTCAAGTGATCTGCCTGCCTCAGCCTCCCAAAGTACTCTTTTAGTTATTTTAAAATGTACAATTAAATTATTGACTATAGTCTCCCCGCTGTGCTATCAAATACTAGGTCTTATTCATTCTTTTTTTTTTTGAGATGGGGTCTGGCTCTGTTGTCCAGGCTGGAGTGTGGTGGTGTGATCTCAGCTCACTGCAACCTCCGCCTCCCAGGCTCAAGTGATCCTCCCACCTCAGCCTCCTGAGTAGCTGGGAATATGGGTGCACACTACCACACCCAGCTACTTTTTTGTATTTTTGGTAGAAATAGGATTTTATCATGTTGCCCAAGCTGGTCTTGAGCTCCTAAGCTCGAGCAATCCACCCGCCTTGGCCCCCCAAAATGCTGGATTATTCATTTATAACTATTTTTTGTACCCATTAGCAGTCCCCACGTCCCCCACACCCTCCCACTACCCTTCTCAGCCTCTGGTAACCATCTTTCCACTCTCTATGGGTTCAATTGTTTTGATTTTTAGATCCCACAAATAAGTGAGAACATGCAATGCTTGTCTTTCGGTGCCTGGCTTATTTCACTTGACATAATGATCTCCAGTTCCATCCATGTTGTTGCAAATGACAAGATCTTCTTTTTCTTCTTTTTTTTTTTTTTTGAGACGGAGTCTCGCTCTGTCCTCCAGGCTGGAGTGCAGTGGCCGGATCTCAGCTCACTGCAAGCTCTGCCTCCTGGGTTTACGCCATTCTCCTGCCTCAGCCTCCCAAGTAGCTGGGACTACAGGCGCCCGCCCCCTCGCCCGGCTAGTTTTTTTTTTTTTTTTTGAATTTTTTTTTTTTTAGTAGAGGTGGGGTTTCACCTGGTTAGCCAGGATGGTCTCGATCTCCTGACCTCGTGATCCACCCGTCTCGGCCTCCCAAAGTGCTGGGATTACAGGCTTGAGCCACCGCGCCCGGCCAACAAGATCTTCTTTTTCATGGCTGAATGGTACTCCACTGTGTGTAAGTACCACATTTTCTTTATCCATTCATCTGTTGATGGACACTTATGTCACTTCCAAATTTTGGCTATTATGAATAGTGCTTCAACAAACATGGGAGTGCAGACACCTCTTTGGTACATTGATTTTCTTTCTTTTGGGTATATACCTAGCAGTGGGATTGTTGGATCATGTAGTAGCTCTATTTTTAGTTTTTTGAGGAACATCCAAATTGTTTTCCATAGTGGTTGTACTAATTTACATTCCCACTATAGAAACTTTAATCTTCTTAATTTTGGCTGTTAAAGATTACAACCAGCTCAACTTGATGTTAAAAGCTCTTTTTTTTTTTTTTAAAGGGACATCTCTCCTAATTGTTGACCTCCTGGTATCACCAGGTTATTTGCTCCGTTCCTTCGGCTACCGTATCACCTTTTTTTTTTTTTTTTTTTTGAGAGGGAGTCTCACTCTGTTGCCCAGGCTGGAGTGCAATGGCGCAATCTCGGCTCACTGTAACCTCTGCCTTCTGGGTTCAATTCTCCTGCCTCAGCCTCCGCAGTAGCTGGAACTACAGGTGCGCACCACCATGCCCAGCTAATTTTTTGTACTTTTTAGTAGAGACGGGGTTTCACCATATTGGCCAGGCTAGTCTCAAACTCCTGACCTAGTGATCTGCCTGCCTTGGCCTCCCAAAGTGCTGGTATTACAGGCGTGAGCCACTGTGCCCGGCCCCACTTGCCTTTCTTAGTTCCTTTGGTACCTCTGCCTGCTCCTTCAATGCTTTCTCCAAGCCTTAAGTGCTGACTAATGTTCCTCAGAGTTTTAACTTCTCCCTCTGTATACTCTCCCTGATTGGTCCATCCACTTCATGGTTTCAACTGTCATTTATATAATGATGACATTCAACTGCAGTTCTAGCCCAGCTCCTTCGCTGAGCATCAGACTTAACTTTGATTGTTGGACATCTCTATTTGGATGTCCCACAAATACCTCAAACCAATTATACCCAAAACCAACCTTACTTTCCCCTGTAAACCAGTTACTTCTCCTTTACTCTCCACCTTGGTTACTGGTACACATCCAAGTCTCCCAAGCTAGGAATCTGGTAAACATCCTGAATGCCCTCTTCCCTCACCATACCACACCCAAATTCTACATCCAATTATCCACCAAGCTCTGCCTTTTCCAACCCTTCACTTTTCTTTTTATTCCTATTACCAATACCCTCATTCACATTTTCATCCTCTCACCTGGAAAAATTCATGCCACCACTCTCCAAAAGCTAAACTGTTTGAACGCCTGCCAGAATGATCCATCTAGAATATACCATTGCCACTTCTTTCACTTGATTATATGTACAGTATATAGTCCAAACTGTAACAACTGTGGTCTGACCTTGTCTACCTCATTCCAGGTTTATTTCTCACCATTCCTCAACTTGCATCTTAATATTCTAGCAAAATTAGACTTTTTTTTTTTTTTTTCCGAGATGAAGTCTTGCCCTGTCGCCCAGGTTGGAGTGCAATGGCGTGATTTCAGCTCACTGCAACTTCTGCCTTCCGGGTTCAAGTGATTCTCTTGCCTCAGCCTCCCGAGTAGCTGGGATTACAGGTGCACACCACCACACCCAGTTGATTTTTGTATTTTTAGTAGAGATGGGATTTCACCATGTCGGCCAGGCTGGTTTCAAACTCCTGACCTCAGGTGAACCGCCCATCTCAGCCTCCGAAAGTGCTGGGATTGAGGCGTGAGCCACTGCGCCCGGCCAAAATGAAACCTTTTTAGTTTTCTGTATGCTGTTTCTTGAGTTCCTTGGCTCATGCCTCTATGCTAACCTCCCAGCCCAATTTACATTCTAAGAGGTCACTTCTTTCATAATCTCTTTGGGTTAGGATAGTTAGATACTCCTTAAATACCTTGTATAAGTTTTACTACCATACTCAACAGGTTATTTTATAATTATTTGATGGTGTGTCCTGATTAGAGTGTGAACAGATGGTCTCATTTATTTATTTATTTTATCATTAGCAAGCAAGAACAGACATTCAATGAATGAATGCATTTCTTCAAAGCCCATAATCCAAGTGAACAGCAGGATCCATCTATTCATTCAAGATGTTTCCTGAATTCCAGCTCCATGACAACTTTTTAGATTATGGAAGACGTTTTCTTTTCAAAACCTTCTAACTGCTATTATATTGTTTATATAACAAAATAATTTTAATCAAACACAATTATATCTACATCACAGGAAATTTTGAGGTATTAAGCAAGCAAATAAAATGCTTTAAGTCTTTGGTTGGCAAAACTATTAAACATAATTTTTTTCCCCACAAAGCTGATGTCAACAAAATTCCATAGATTACATTTTGCGTATTTATTTACAAGATGGTAAGATCATCTTGTAAATAAATACGCAAAATGTAATCTATGGAATAAACTGTTTAAAAAAAAAAGAGAGGCAACATTAGGATTAAAACTTTCATAAAGAATAGCATTAGCTCAAAATAGGAATGCCACACTGCTAGAACTGCTTACATAACTTAAATAAAAGCAGAAGAGCTCAAATATTAGTTATAAATAGACAAAGATCATAAAATAAAATACATCTGGGACAATCCATTTTAATTGGGTTCTGTATTTCCAGTACAACATACCTGTAGTTTGATTGGGGCACTTTGTCAAGACCTCTGGTGCTCTGAATCCTGGTGTACCTGCCCTAGGGGCAACCTGCTGACGCCTTATGATGAAATAAGATTTCTCTAATTATGTTAAAGTTGAACTATGTAAGTCTAAAAGACAACATTCATCAATTTAGTTCACAGTAAATTTTGCCTCGATACCTATATAGTAAGTGTTACTATGAAGTAAATGATAATCTAGTGGGATAAAAGCCTCGATTTTCTTCTACTGTTCTTTACCCCTCTACTAGTTCCCTGGACTTACTCCAGAAAAGTTTTAAAATAACCTCCAAGAAGAAAAGCAGTAGTGGATAATAAGAGCCACAATAGAAAATAGAACCCAATAGCAATTCACAGGTATAAAAATTCATTTCTGTTTGGAGTAATTGATCGCAGATACACTTATATATGTGAGTTAATCAGGAAAGGCTTTATGAAAGCCAAGTCTTGAAGGAAAGGGAGAAATTTATGAATCAAAGAGTTGGAGGTGGGAGTAAGAGAGGAGCTCTTACTGTTTGGTTCTGGTTACTCCACATAAATGGGAATAAAAGGAGAAAACAGAAAAGATTACATCAGCAAGCAAAATGTGTGATTCGAAGCTTCTAAAAGCCACCCCGTCCCACTTATTTGCATATAAGAGCAAATGTGTTTTCCAGAGTATATCCATATTAAATAAATAATATATGAAAACTGTTATCATTTGCTCTTCAAGATACCACTGCTGTGCATCAAGGCCCACTGTAATGCACTGATCTGTATTGATCCCTTGCACTCACAAAATTATCCACCCAAATCAATGCAATTTCTAATGGCAGCATGCTGGTGATTTTATAACACCATCAAAACACATTACCTTGAAAGGCAAATACTACAAACTTTATCTGTTGCATAGCAGTCACAGGTCAGGCTAGCTGGGCAAGAACTGGCAGTTTTCCTCATCACACCACTATTCATAACTTTTGCAGAAATAGCCTTCTTTTTTGTTGCTAACTTTCTAGACAGTACATCCACAGTCTTTGACTGCTTCATGAGCTGTAAAAGAAAAGTCTTATTTTTCTATTTTCATGACATTTAACACGATGTCCTAAAATGCTAGTATGGCAAAAAGCAATAGCAGAAGCATAACTTTAAAAACTGCTGAATGGCTATTGGACGGTAAATAAACAGTTGTCTATTAAAATGTTTAAGGTCTTCTTGGGTATTTCTGCAAAGTCACCTTATGTTAAACTTTACTCATTGGTCCTAGCTTGGCCAATATTTGACTTATACTTTATTAGAACTTTTCCTGATATATTACAAAAGTATAAAACAGTTATGTTCTAGTGTCTAACTCCATTTCAGAACTGTAAACTGCACAAGTACATTGGCTAAAATCACAGTTTTAATTTGTTGCTCATGCTGTCTAGCTGTCACAAGATATCCTAAGTCAATCTGAAATCATCTACGTTGATGATGATTTTGTTAACTTTACAAACATCTTTACACTATCAACTATGTGTCAGAACAGTTGGCTAGCTGTATGGAGCTCACACTCTAGCAATGACAGAAAAGCCCTTAATGTTCTAAATGTTCCTCTAGAGAAAGAGCAGTAATAGTCAGCTAACCAAAAATGAGAAAAAATTCCACCAGAAAAGTTCAGAAAAAAACTGGAGAAAACAAGTTTTGACTAAATGCTCAAAGCAGTAATACCTTCTGCCAAAGCCAAACTCTACTTTAAAAAAAGTTCTGATAATAAATGTTAATCTAGTTATTACCTAAATTCTCTTCAGTGTATGACTGACTGACCATTATGCTATTAAGCTACATTACTTACTTTCACTGCAGGGCTCTCATGTGAAATGGAGCTGTGTATATTGAAATTTCTTTCTCCAAAAACAGAGCGCTGGACAGAAAGGCCTACAGATCCCTCCTACAATACCAACAAAAACAAGGAAAATAAGGATTATATCTGTAACACTTTCTGCCAGCTGTACTCTGCCATAGTTTTGAAAGAGTTAAGTGAGATGAAACAAAAACAGCTGCATCCAAGTCATTCTCAGGCACCAAACCACTTCTGTGAAAGGAGAAAATAGTCTAGACAGAATTCAACACCCATACAATGTTATCATAGTCCACAAATATATGTAACTAAAAAAATTCAAAAACCACCTGCATGGATGTTACATTTTGCTGTGCAGCTAAAATGGAGATAGACACTTCAGAATTCCTCCCCTATAACTAATGCTTTCTTTTAAAAAGGATAATCTGAACTTTTTAACATGCAAGGAAAATGTAATATTTTCCATTTTTGTCATAAAATATGATTTCATAATAGGTAATGACAAACGTTATAAACTGACAAACTAAATTTTAGTTTTAAAATAGTAACCAAAATGATTCAGTACAAATCTTAGTGAAAAATCAATCAACTGAATACATATAACAAATGTAAAAAAAAAGTTTTTAAAATTACAAGTACTATCCTAGTATTGTATCTCCCTCTGTTGGCTGAAGGAGTACATTTCTAAAACAGTGTCAGTACTTAAGAAATAAAAGAGAGAGAACCTTTCCATCTTTTCCTTGTTTAATCTGAATTTGTGCATTTGTGTAGGGTCTTTTAACAGAAGCTTTTGTGGTGGACTGCTGATCCAGCTCCTTAGGTACTGGGCCACTCAATGGAATCTTGTTTCCTGTGATTATGTGGGATTTGTTTTGTGAACACCTTTCCTGCTGAGCTTCAGACTGGACAAATTTGAGAAGCTCTATTTTCGTATCATGGGTTCCTTGGGCCAAACCAAAGTCTACCAAGGCATACCTAAGAGACAAAATTAAGCATTTTTACTTATCTGTAACAATTAAAGCTTAGTAACATTGTAATACTCTCAAACCATCCTCATAAAACTGTAATTCTTTTGGGATCAATTAGGAATTTACAACATTCTGCTGTTTTTTTGGGGGGGGGAATTTATAGCATTCTGGAAAAGAAAAAAAAATAAGTTTTCCAGACAAAGTAAGAATTTAACAGCTAACTTGGATTGCAAATTAAGAGGTGTCCCACAATCAATCAAATGTTCTCTTTTTCCAGTGGTCTGGGTTCATAAGGCAGAAGAGGAATATATAACAAAAACACAATCCTTTGTTCTCTGATGGTGGCAGAGATGGCATCATAGCAGATAATTTCCAGTTAAGCAAGTTTAAAAAATTAAAATCATGGTTTTAAAATCTGATCCAATTAAAGAAAATTTAAGTCAGGGGTATAAAAGCTCAAAAAAGAAGTTATAATCTTACTATGTTCAATACGATCCATTACATAGAGGTATTTATGTTATTTTCAGCTTATAATTATAATCAGCATTAAAAGTATACATAAAATAAAACTTTCGTGTTAAAACAGGAAATTGGCTATCATGTGGTCCAAAGAAAAATGAAGTCCAGAGTAACAGACATGTCTAAGGTCAAAAATTATTAGACTCTAAGTCTGTTAGTTCAGGCTATTTCCACTGAATCAAGGTATACCTTAATAATGTACACTGTTCCATGAATACAATTTTATCTTCTTCTTCACCACAGTTCCCTTCCCAATCACAAAGAAACTGAAACAGAAATAATCTGTGCATGGCTGTTGCAGTATGTTCTATCTAAGAGATATATGTCAGAGGATACAAAGTAGCAGTTATGTAGGATAAATAAATCTAGACCTAACACACACTCTGAAGATTACAGGTAATAAAACTGTATTGTATATGGGATTCATGCTAAATGAGTAAATTTTAGCTGCTCTTGCCATAAAAACAAAAATAAAATGGGTAACCGAAATATTTGCTTCACAATAGTAACCTTTTTACTATCTATGTATGTTATAACATCATGTTCAATACCTTAAATATAGACAACAAAATTGTTTTTTAAAAGAGAAATAGGGTAAATATTTTCTAGTAACTCTTCATACTTACTTTTTCAAGCGCCTATTATATAAAAAATTGCTGGGCTTAACATCACGGTGAACAATACCAAACTGATGGATGCGTTTCAAAGCTTTGAACAGATTAAACATATATTCCCGTACTTCTTGAAAGGAAAGAGAATTCAAAATGTCCTAAAATAATGAATGAAATGAGTTACAAATATTGCTTGCAATGAAATATTCAGCTAATAAAAATTCAAGAAATATTAAAACCTACCAAAAACGACTCATGCTCCAGATATGGCATAGCAATAACTACATGATCATTCTTCCTAAAGCAGTATTTAACTCCCATGACATTATCTTGCCCCCTAGTGGAAAAATGCACAATGAACTTTTAGAGGAAAGGTCAGAGGGACTGAAACTTTATGCCTAATTTTAAAAACCGCAATTTTAGCAATGCATACATATTGCTAGAAAACTGACTTAAAATCATCATAATATAAACATAAATGACTTGTGTTCTTGTGTTCAAGTTATCTTTTAAAACAAAAATAGCACCAGTTTTGAGATTACTATAATAATTCCAACAAGGTAATTATAGTTGTAACTGGGGAAGTGGCAGTGAGAAAAAAGGGAAAAGATTAATAAGACTTAGCAGATAAGATGGTAACAGTAATAAATAAATTAGGGTCACTAAACTAATAGATCATACAGCCAGGATTTGAACCCAGGCGTTTTGCTCCAGATATATGCTCTTAATCATTATGCTACACTGCTTCATAAAAGAGGAAAATAGGACAAAGGTGATTTCTATGATTTTGAGCCTGAGTAAGAAAACAATAGAGATATCAAAACATAAGTAAAGAAGGCAGTAAAAGAAGCAGCTAAAACCAGACCTCATCATTTTGATAGCGATATCTAGATAAGGGACAAAACCTTAAGACAACTGAGAAGTCAGTGAGAGTACTTGCAGAGAAATGATACCTAGAGACATGAAAATTAATAGTGAGAAAAGAAAACTAAGCTTGGAAGAAGTCAAGTTAGAGAGCCAAATAAGAAAGGAATTTTGAAGGAAGAGTTATTAGCATGGAAGTCAAACAGAATAACAACTGAGGGAAGGCTTTTAGTTTGGCAAAGAATAATTAACTGGTAATTTTTAAGACAGCAATTTAAGTGGAAAGGAAGAAACAAAACAGAAGGAAGGAAAATATAATACAATGGAAGCTGAGCCGAAAATTTGCCTGACTGAATTGTAAGATCAGATGAAGACATTTTAGCATGTACCTTTTAAGCACAGAAAAGAAAAGTGGTAGAGGGAGACAGTTAAAGTATAGAAAAGGGAATGACCACATTTATGGTACAAGAATGTATGCAAGCATTCTTTACAGAGGCCATCTCATTTTCTTGTCTTCTATAATACACAGAGGGCTGAAACAAACAGGCTTACTTATTCACTCATTCAATATTTAGTGGGCACTGTTATTTGCTGTTAGGGATTACAGACATTAGTAATGCCACAGTGAATAAAATTTACAGAATTTCTGTCCTCATGGAGTTTACTACCTAGTGGACAATACAGATAGTAACAAGGTAACTTATAATGACAGATTATGGTAAGGGCTTTGAAAGAAATCAAAAGATGCTATGACAATTAAAAGAAAATAGGAGAATCTAATTTAATTCAGAGAAGACATCTTTCAAGCAGTGTCACTCTTTTTTTTTCCTTAGAGACAGGGTCTTGTTTTGCTGACCACGCCGGATGGAGTGCAGTGGAGCGATCGCAGGTCATTACAGCCTCAAACTCCTGGGCTCAAATGATCCTCCTACCTCAGTCTCCCAAGTAGCTGGCACTACAGATGTGTGCCACCCTGCCTGGCCAATTTTTAAGTTTTTTGTAAAGATGGGGTCTTGCTCTGTTGCCCAGGCAAGTCTCAAACTCCTGGCCTCAAGCAATCCTCCCAAAGTGCTGGGATTACAAGCATGAACTACTGTGTCCAGTTTCACTCTTGCTCAGATCAGAGGATAAAGGGTCAGCAGGCAATGACTGGGAGAGGCCTTCCTGAATGGGCAAACAGTCTGGGCAGTGGCCCTGAGGTAAGAAAGGTCTTGAGACAAATTCGATAAACTAAAGAAATGGAGCACAGTGAGGGAGCTGGGAAGATAGGCATAAGAAGGTTGAATTTTTTTTTCAAAGTACATAGGGAAACCATTGAAAGATTTTAAGTGGGGGAACTAATTACCCAATTTAAGTTACATACATATATATTTTATATATATACACACACACACAATTCCATGCATGTACAAATGCAACTCATGTTGGCATATGTGATATGTGTGTGTTTGTGTGTAGATTTATTTTGCTGTATAT
>NW_016817072.1:665064-686822 GCF_001698545.2 Rhinopithecus bieti
GTGCAGTGGTGCAATCTCAGCTCACTGCAAGCTCCGCCTCCCGGGTTCACGCCATTCTCCTGCCTCACCCTCCCAAGTAGTTGGGACTACAGGCACCAGCCACCTCGCCCGGCTACTTTTTTGTATTTTTTAGTAGAGACGGGGTTTCACCATGTTAGCCAGGATGGTCTCGAGCTCCTGACCTCGTGATCCGCCCGTCTCGGCCTCCCAAAGTGCTGGGATTACAGGCTTGAGCCACCGCGCCCGGCCATATATTTTACATTTTAAAGATCATTCTGGCTGCTGTGTGAAGACAGAATGAAGGGGAGAAAGACGCAGCAGGCTACAGTTATAGTCTAGGCTTCAGCTGAGGTAGTGGCAGAGAAGACAGACATGGATGAACTTCTAGATATATTTTAGAGGCAAAATGGTTAGGACTTAGTGATTAATGTGGTTTAGGAGAGAAACAGAAAATGAGGATGATTTCTAGGTTTCTGGCCCGAACAAGTGCGTAGATGGGCCATTTGCAGAGATGGATAGATAAGAACATTTGTTGTCGTGGGGTTATTTTTGGCATGTTAAGGTTTAGTTTTGGCATATTAGGTTTGAGATATTTATCAGGCACCAAGTGGAAATGTTAAATAGGCAGGTGGATATATACAAACCTGTAGTTACCATAAAAGGTCTGAGATTAACTATATACTTGTGGGAATCATTACTTTAGATCATGTGGAAATGGAGGACACTAAGGAGAATACAGAGAAACCCAAGAGCAAGCATGAGGAACTCCAACATTTAGGAGTCAGATAGAAGTGGAAGAGCTGGCAAAGACACTGAAAATGAAAGTCCAAATGAGGGAAGAAGAAAACAAGGAGGGTGTGGCAGTACAGAAGTCAAGATAAGGGTTCAAGTCAATTGTGCTAAATGATGCCTAGAGTAATGGCTGACTCTATAGTTTCCAGTTTAGAGGAGAACAGCCGCAGTATTTAGTGAAAGGGAGGTGTGGAATGAAAACAATGTATGCAGATCATTGTTGAGGAGTCTGGCTGTTAAGGGGGAACAAAGAAATGATGGAGCAGGTGGAAGAAGGAGGGCAGTTTAGGAGGATAAGATACTAAATCATGTCCATATGTTGACAGAAATGACCCAGCAGAGAGAAACCATACCAGATGATTCCATTATTCTAAATAAAACATTAGATGAGGTCGTCAATAGCTGGGGAAATGTGAAATGTGAGTTCCCTACATTTACAAAATAATGTAAACCATGAAAGCCAAGGTTTATGATTTGGCAGGAAGGTTACAAAAAGCAGTGATAAAAGACAGGAAATCAAGCCCAGCCTCAAGGGAAATCCAATCTAAAAGAATTACTATAAATTTAACTAACTATTGCAAGGTTAGAAGGAAAGTGCTAGCAAATTGCAAACACTTGACTGAAAAATGTATTTAATTCACATACAATCTCCTCATCCCTGCTAAGCATCTACTTTAAAATCTTATAAATTATATACAAGTTCAATTAAAATATGTTTAAATTGCCTACCCAGCCACTGTTAGGCACTGAAGTTCAGCTGCAATTCTTACAGGATGACTTGTTGGAATCAAGTGTTTTAGAGCAATTTTCTCTTCAGGTCCTACTTGTAACTGTGCTGTGGCCAAATAAACAGAGCTGAAAGTGCCTGTAAAACAATGTATTAAATTTTTCAACATCGGGGTTTTAAAATGTTAATGAAACAATCATAAAAGATTGTAAAACTGTTTCAATGGCATAATAGATTAAAACAGGATTTCATTTTACTGTAAATATTTATTATTTATTCTTTCTTTGAGGTTGAAAAGAAAAGCTGTTACCATAATTAGTAATAAAACTATGGTCTTAATAGTCTAAAAAGTGGTATATTTCTCAATAAGAAATAGTAATGAAAACCAAGATTACAAAAGGAAAACAGGAGGGAAAAAAGACCTTGTAAAAATAGTAAAGCATATCCCCAAATTACCTTCTCCAATTTTGTCCTTAATCTTAAACACATTCCCAAGCTGTGGTACAGCTTCATAAAGCTTCTCAATATCTTTTTTAACACCTTTCAAGGAAAAACAAAAAATTTAGACTTTTAATCAATGACATTAAGTTTTTATAGTCTCTTTAAAATTAAAAGCTAAATGAAAATTATAAAACATTATAAATAAAAGTTTTAATAAAACTTGTAAGATTAAAACCCTATCAAGTTGCTATAACTCACACACACCTCTTGAACAGACAAAAATGAAATACACCAAATTTCTACTATACTGGAATTATATACTAATAGATACATTGTTACGGTACAGATTACAACATGAAAAAACCACCAAATTTTTAAAATGACTAAACTGGCCGGGCGCGGTGGCTCAAGCCTGTAATCCCAGCACTTTGGGAGGCCGAGACGGGCGGATCACAAGGTCAGGAGATCGAGACCATCCTGGCTAATACGGTGAAACCCCGTCTCTACTAAAGAATACAAAAAACTAGCCGGGCGACGAGGCGGGCACCCGTAGTCCCAGCTACTTGGGAGGCGGAGGCAGGAGAATGGCGTGAACCTGGGAGGCGGAGCTTGCAGTGAGCTGAGATCCGGCCACCGCACTCCAGCCTGGGCGACAGAGCCAGACTCCGTCTCAAAAAAATAAATAAATAAATAAATAAAATAAAATAAAATGACTAAACAATTTGTGCTGTGATCACTAGATGGCATGAGAAGGACACATTGCGATGTTCTTGAAAACTATTTCCCGTAAAGATACAAAATCTTCAAGGCTTGGTAACATTTTATGTATTGAATAGTCACCCTATATTTTCAGAGGGAAGGCCTACTAAAGCTCTCAAGCATGTAAAAAGTATTTTAAAAAATTTATCCCAATTGCCAGTAGTACTCTCTATCCTTGACTACAGATAAATTGCTACTTTTAAATAAATATCAGTTCTTTATAAAAATGTACATAGTGAAAACAAGGGAACACAATAATACAAAACCCAGTAAACTACTGGATACAGAAGAGAACTAGGTAAGACTCTTCAGATTTTATTACAGTATCTAGGCTCTACTAGCCCTATGTAGCATAAGTTTAAGACATTTTCAAAGCACTTGCACGTGCATTATCTTTTCAGATCTTCCTAACAGTACTGTGAACTTGGCAGAACAGGAATTATTATCCTGATTTTTCAGATAAAGAAACTCAATTCAGGGAGGTTAAATCATTTGCCCAGTTTCACAGAGGTGTTGCTGATGTCTACAGAACTTATTCCTTTATTTTAACTATACATATATTTTCTAATTTTCTTCCTTTTTTTGAGATGGAGTCTGTTGCCCAGGCTGGATGGAGTGCAGTGATGTAATCTCCACTCACTGCAATCTCTGCCTCCCGGGTTCAAGAGATTCTCATGCCTCAGCCTCGTGAGCAGCTGTAATTACAGGCGCGCACCACCATGCCCAGCTAAATTTTGTATTTTTAGTAGAGACGGGGTTTCACCACGTTGGCCATGCTGGTCTCGAACTCCTGATCTAAAATGATCTGCCCACCTTGGCCTCCCAAAGTGCTGCGATTACAGGCATGAGCCACCACACCTGGCTAGAACTAATTCATTTAAATAAATACTGTTTTAAAAAATGCTCAGCAATGGGCATGTAAAAAAAACTAATAAATGTGGTGCAGCCACTAGGAGCTTGGTTTAGTAGAGGACACATGTTATTATTCTTAATACAAGGTGATACCTGTAATAAAAGAATGCATATACTACTAGGTTGCGGAGGATTTCTGAAGGTGATAGGAAGCCTTCAGTTGATGGCTAAGTTTTGTTCTGAAGCATTCACCAAGTAGTGAAAGTTGAAGAAAACACTTTAGGAAAAATTAACTACGTCTGTAAAGACAGTAACAAGAAAAAACAACAACAACAAAAAACAAAAAAGGCTTGGATGATTAGGGCAGGGGGAGGGCTGAGAGACAAGGAAATACAATGTGGCCTGGGGTGGTGGCTCAGGCCTGTAATCCTAGCACTTTAGGAGACCAAGGCAAGAAGATTGCTTGAGGCCAGGTGTTTGAGACCCCATCTCTTAAAAAAGTTAAAAACCAAACCAACAAACAAAAAATCAGCTGGCCTTTGTAACACAGGCCTGTAGTCTCAGCTACAGAGACTGAGGCAGAAGGATACCTTTAGCCCAGGAGCTTGAGGTTACTAAACTATGATCATGCCACTGTACTCCAGCCTGGGCGATAGAAGAGGGAGACCTTGTCTCAATAATAATAATAATAATAATAATGATAGAAATAGAATGTGGCTGAGGAAGAGAAGAGAGAATGCACATGAAAGCTACAGAAAGTTTTAAGAAGAAAATGACAAGTGGAGAACAGATGTGAAGGGGAGGAGAAACATTAAGGGTGCTTCCACACCACTACTCACTTACTATGTACCTACTCCTCTTTACAAAACTCAAAATGTTTATTAAGGTTTCCTGTCACTTCAGAACAACTTCAACAATTTTAAACAACAGTAACACTTCCTGGCAACCAAAGTGAATGCAATATCCTCAAATTCTGAAGTGGGAAATGAGAGCAGAAAGCAGAAAAGTGCATTCATGTCAAAAGCTGGAAAACAGTACTAGAGACAGACAAATGAAATAGACTTTGAGGATTGGAGGAGGACCCTGAAAAGTCTACAATATGCTAAAAATTATTTAAACGCCTCTATTTTATACATGAAGGTCTAGGTTTCTATTTTGACATTTTAAGTAACTTTTGTTTTCTGCTACATAATATATCCAATTTGGTTTTAATATACCAATACTCTCCTTAACTACACTCCTTACCAGCCTGTAGTCTATCTGTAATGCAGCAGTCAGTCAGCTTGCAACACAGCAAACAGAGTTTAAACAGAGTATTCTGATAAAGCTAAGTCACCTTGTCACGATTTTGCTCAAAACCTCTAATGGTTTCGACATCTCACTCCATTAGAAAGTCTCTTTACATGTCTCTTTGACTTCACTCCAATTACCTTTCCCATTCTAGCCACAATGACCTCCTTGCTATTCTTGAATGCTAGGCACACTCCCATCTCAGGGTCTTTGTACTTGCTGTTTCCTCTGTTTGGAATGCTCTTCCCCAAATATCTGCACAGCTCACTCCTTCACCACCTTGAAGTCTTAGCTCAAATGTTACAGAAGGCTATGACAAACTATACTTACTAAAATTACAATCTCCTTCCCCAATACTTCCTATCTCCCCTTCCCTTTTACATTTTCTTTGTAACACTAATCACTTTTGAACATTAGTATTTATTTCTTTTGTTTACTGTCTACTGTCTAACTACCAGGGTGTTAATTTGTTTTATGCTTTGATTTATCCCTAGCACCTAAAAAAGTGTCTGTATATAATAGACACTTAATAAATATTCATCATGTAAATGAAACGTTTTCAATATCTTATCATGGAGTAAAACTGACACTCTATGAATACAGTCATGGTTATTCTGGGGCTTCATGTACTCTCTGTTTTATATGTCCTGTAACTAGGGGATAGTATATAATGTAAGCCCAAATTGGGACACTCTTGAGTGAAAAAGTAGCACGAATAATAATTACATTGTGACAATAGCCATAAGCTAGATCTGTCCCAGTTGTTACCCATAGCCCACTTTAGAAGCATGGGCTAAGGGTGTCATTGTAACAAACAGAATGAAGCAAGCCTTCCTTCCAGTAGAGTTCACCAGTATGGAGGAGACATTCAATATAGAGTTTATACATCATTCTTTCACTGAACAGATCTTTCTCACTTATTAAAACTTGGCATATTGTAAGATACTTAAAAAAAAAAAATACAAGCTTACTGGCCAGGCATGGTGGCTCATACCTGTAATTGCAGTGCTTTGGGAGGCCAAGATGGGAGGATTGCTTGAGGCCAGGAGTTTGAGACCAGCCTGGGCAACATAGCAAGATCCTATCTCTAAAAAAACATTTAAAATTAGCTGGGAGTAGTGGCACATGCCAGTAATCCAAGCTACTCAGGAGGCTGAGGGGGTAGGATGGCTTGAGTGCAGGAGTTAAGGCCGCAGTGAGCTGTAATTGCGCCACTGTACTCCAGCCTGGGTGACGGAGAGACCATGTCTCCAAAAAAAAAAAGGCTCGCCAAATTAGTGAAAGAATAAACATTTGACCAATATTATGCCAGATAGTTTGTGCATTATAGCATTTTTCTTAATAGGAAAAAATAGAAACAATCTATAGGGTCAACAGTAAAAGGTGATTAAATATAATATAATATACAATGGTTCTTAAATCCAGTTGTAGAATATTTACTACATCAGCAATATTCAAGATATATATTAAACAAAAAATGGAGATCAGAAATAAGATCTCATACTCCGGTTCAGGCAATAGTTCAATAATGCGAAAAGACTTTATTTTGGTTTTCTTTACTTCAAAACTTTCAATAATCATGTTTATCAGAAAAATGTTATAAAAAATCTTACAAATACCTCAAAATAAAGAGACATGCTATTCATTCATTACACTAAGTATTTTACTTTATATCCTTACATTAAATCATTCATTCAAATATTTTCAAGCACCTACTATGTGCTGGACACTGTTAAGCTCTGGGAATGCAAAGATATATAAAACATCCAATCAAAAATATAACTTCAATAAGGAGTAAAGCTGATAAGATGCAGGCATATACCTGTCTCATGATCTAATTTGATTTACTTTCCCAATTAGATTACGAGACTGTTATGTGCCTGGACCTCATCGGCTTTACTCCCCATTGAAGTTATGTTTATATAACTTTAGCTGTTATTAAGGATCATATTTTAAAAAGAGCCGCAAGAGTGAAGTTTTAGCATGTTTTATAATTTATCGTATTATTTATAATGTCCAATATTCTGTTACATAAATGCTACAAAACTTTTGAAATCGGGAATAAAATTCACCCCATTCTTTACTTCCCAGCAGACTTTCAGAATATTAGAATAGTGGCATTCTCCTAAACAAGATGCCAGAACCAAGTCAGAGTCATCCATTCAGATACTCTGCTGATGTCACAACATACTTCAGAAGCCAGAGGAGATACTGCCGCCAAGGGGCTTACAGTGGAGGCAAAATGCAGTCCTAAGCAATAGAAAAAGAATACTACAATGACTGTGTTACTGTGTTATGTGTCCAATGACTAGTAAGGGAAAGATGAACTAAAAAAACAGCTAACTGCTGGAAAAATGGAAAGGAAGAGGAACAGTATCCATGTAACTGGATGAAAGTGGCATTTTAAGATTATTCTAGCACCAACGTACCAGATGAACTGAAAGACAGAAAAGTGCAAGCAGGCAGCATAGGTGAGAAACTGTTGTAAATCAGGAACAAAGTGTAAGGAAATGAATTAGTGTGGTGGAAATGGGAATGGAAAGAAGACACAATGCCATACCTATTAAAAAGAAATAAAGCTAGGTGACGATATAGGGAACGAATAAAAAGCATCAGCTGAAGATTAAAGTTTCAAGTTTAGGTAACTGGGATAACTGACTTCCATCAAAGCAGAAAGTATGTGATGTCATATTTTTCTAGGGTGGGGTTATAAAGAATATATGGACTAAAGGTCAAAATAAGTATCTTTTGGACAAGCACAGAATTCACTTCAGACAAAGATGGAAAAGATGATCTGGCTACCCTTTCAGAAAAAAAAAAAATACAGTCAACTAGAATTCCTCCATTTAACAAATATTTATTATTAACAAATACCTGCTATGTCCCAGGTCCTGTGCCAGAGCAGAAATGAAAGCATACATGCGAGTGTACAAGAGCAGGCACTGCTTGACCCTATCCTCTTCAACCCAAGGTCTGGTTTACGGCCAAACAACATTTCATGCTGTACACTGAGATATGGTGCTTTATTATTGCTACGAACATTTCATATTTTTTTCTCTGTGAGTTCTGCTTTTGAATACTTAAGTGATGATCTCCAGTGTCAATTTCTAAATTTAAGCTTAAGGCAATGTGGTGAGTAGAGATAAGAACACAGGTAGAGAAGAGAAATTTAATTTGGGCATCATCAAATTTCTGCATTCTTAGTTACCAATACTGATGACCATAGCAACTTCAACCGTAAAACGGGTTGTATTACCGTCTTCCAAATTGCAATTCAGTCCTACATTTAGATCATACGAAGCTGTTTTAAAACACTGTCCTATAGAAACACACAACTCACTTTAAGATTCAATCTACTTATTTTTTGACAGCAATTGAAAACACAAAATTGTTGCCTGAAAAATCTTTGCGACTGTACATCTTTGGAATTAAACACATACCTGCAAGTTTAAAATTCTGCTCGTTTTTTTTTAAAGAGCCTTCAGCCTGAGACCGGTCACGCTGGGGAGAAAAAGCCATTGGCTCATCCATTTGAATCCCCAAAGACGCCTCCATCACAAGACAATTGGGATGCAAAATGCCAGCTAAGGGGTTACATCCACAGGGGAATCAAAGCAGCTGTAAAAATTAGAACACTGGAGAAGTTTAGATCACTCGCTAAACCATGCACTAAAAACATGCCACTGCCCCCAAAGGGGCAAACATTTTCAAACGCACCATGTGTCCAAACCTCCACAGTAGGGCATACTGTGGCCTTTTCTAAGGAATTCCATGTGCTTTATTTTCACCTATCAGAAACGCCGGCAGGGGGCTGCAGGGAGAATTTCCCGGCTTGGGCACCCGCCCAGCAGCGGGCGCAGTGGGAAACGGCGAGGCAGCGAGTCCGGCGCAGCCTGCGGGACCGCGTGGGGGAGGGGCCGAGCGCCGGGGGCGGTTTGAAGTCAGGAAAAGGACTGAGCGAGAAAACCGTTTCGCCACTGACAGGGAGCGCCAGGAAGCTCGTCCAAAGCACCACGCAAGTTGATGGAGAACTGATACGACCCTGGCTAAGAGTACTGCGCGGAGGAGGAAATGGGTTAATGAATGGGAATCCTCCGAACAGCGCTGGCCGCGAGGTCAGCCGGAAAAGACCGGCTTCCCTCGGGCCAGAGACCGAACCAGATGCTTAGTGCGCAGGCGCGCGACTTTCCCGCCGCAGGTCGTAGGGATCCGAAGGGGGACGGGGAAAGGAACTGCACGGCGAGAAAACCGAAGTCACCATCCAGAATTCGTTCCTAATCCCTCACAATCCCGCGCCATGGAACAAACCGTCTGAAACTCACGGTTTAAGGGAGTACGACTTCTGTGGCTCCCCAAATGCCTGGGTCGCCGTCTCCAAGAGCTCCCCACCTACCGTGTGGATCGGATGCGCCTGCGCAACACTTCCCGCCGCGGCTCTCGTTGCACATGCGCACACTAAAGCCCTCGACCCAGCGGATTCCGCTACTGGGCGCTTGCGCAAGAGGGAGGGGTTTCTTCCCGCCGCCTTGGCTAGCTGGAAGAGCGGTTATGGGAATGAAACCCCGGGATGATCTTAAAAAACAGGATGAACCATAAGGCTAAGGGCCCAACATGATTTCCAGGAAAGAAGCTAGCTCAGAGAAGGAAAAACGTCAAGTGCTGACACATCCCTATATACCGTGGCCGCACAACACTTGGGTACTCCATGGATAGAAGGCACTTTCTTGACTCTCTGCTTTTATTTCCTTTTCATTGAGTGCCCTACTTTCCGTTAAAAACAAGCAGAAAATGCTGATTATTTGTGACTGTGTTAGTAGAAATCAGCACAGTGGCAGGAAGGCAGTGTGTACCGTTTACTGAGTCCTTGGCTATGAGGTAGGTGGGTTTCTAGGGGCTGAAATCACAGTGAGCAAGACAAACACCATCCCTGTAGGAAGCTAAATTCCAATGAAGCGATGACAATAACGGATGAATACATGAACAGTATTCTTTCCGGTATTGATTACTACTTGAAGGAAATAAAATGAAAAGATGTGATAGTGCCTAGGAAGGTGGCATCTAGATGGTCAGGGAAGCCCTCTCAAAGAGACCTGGATGAGAAAGAGCTGGCAGGGAGACTATTGTCCTGGCAAAGAAAGGACAGGGCAAATGCCGAGAGAAAGAGGAACTTGGTGTGTTGCAGGGGCAGGGCAGGAAAGGCCAGTGTGGGGGAAGCATAGTGAGTGAGCGGCAAGATAGTCCCAGATAGATGAGGGTGGAGAGTTAGGCTGAAGCCAGACCGTGGTCCTTGAAAGCCAGGGTAAGAGGTTTGGCTTTTATTCTGAGTACAATAGGAAGCTATTTGAAAGTTTTAAAGCAAGGGAGTGATATGATCTATGTGTTATGAAGATAATGGATTATAGAGGGGCAAGTGTGGAAGCAGAGGAAATAGGATGCACTTCATGTTTAGGAGAAAGATAATGGTAGTTTGGACCAGAACAATGGCGGAAGAAATAAAAGAAAGAAGACAATGGGATTTGGTGATTGGCTGTGGAAAATTAAGAAAAGGGCATTATCAAGAGTGAATCTTAGGTTTTGGGGCTAGCATATGTGTGGGTGGTAGTGTCACATAGAAGGGAAGTCTGTGAGGTAATGGGTTTTGACTGAGTGAGGTGGAAGAGAGTAAATCAAGAATTCTAGTGTGGATACTGAGAAAGAGAAAAGCAGACCGTGACATCCAGGAGATGGCCTGGTACTACCAGCTTGGCTTGCTGTTGCTTTGAGCTGGCTTGGCAATCAAAGCTAAGCATTTTTATTCTTCTGTTGAACGTAAACAATTTCACAGAACATCAAGACAAGACAGAGTTGTGACCATGATAGATCAAGACAAAAGTAAGATCACTCTGTAATCATATCTGAACATAGACAAAACATCAACATTGCCCAAGCCATAAAAATGATCAAATATCTCCTTATCCTGGCTAATACGAGTGCCTGCTGCTTCTCACTCTGTCGCCCAGGCTGGAGTCCTGTGGCACAATCTTGGCTCACTGTAACCTCCGCCTCCTGGGTTCAAGTGATTCTCTTGCCTAAGCCTCCCGAGTAGCTGGGATTACAGATGTGCACCATCACACCTGGCTAATTTTGTATTTTTTAGTAGAGACGGGGGGTCTCACCAGGTTGGCCAGCCTGGTCTCGAACTCCTGACTTCAGGTGGTTCACCCACTTCAGCCTCCCAAAGTGCTGGGATTACAGGCATGAGCCACCATGCCCGGCTTGTGCTTTGTTTTTTAAATACACCTTTTAAAAAAAATATTCCAATAATCCTATCAGGCAGCAGTAAACAGATTTACAAAATACGTATTTACAAAAATTCAGTTCAGAAGGGTTATGTGTCTTGCCTAATATCATATAGCTATCAGGTACAGTGCCAGAATTTTAAATAACTGTACCTACATTGCACCAAAATTAATTATAATTGATTCATAGACACACTGTTATCACTAGGCTGTACATTATCTATTTTTGTTGTTTTTACTGCAACTGGTGGTTCACTGCAACCACCCACAAACCTATGACTTAGCTCAAGAACCAGAACCTTAACAATTTACGTCTGCTTGTATGTTCCTCCACTATCCCATTCCCCCAAATCCCAGAGGTTTGCTGTTTTCATTACATCACAATGTCTGACATATTGAAATGTGGGGAAAGCCTTGGCTTGAAATTAGAAAGCCCACGTTCACATCTCAAGTCAACCACACAGGAGGGGTAACTTTATGCCAATGTTTGTCTATTTCTGCCCTTTCCAACCTGTTTCAAGTGTTAAAGACAAACTGTCTGCAGGCTCAGCCCACCTGGTCCACTGACAGCCCAGCTTGGCAGCATATTAAGAATATCCCACCTTGTTTCTGATCATTTAGGTGAACTGTTGTGATTTAAAATAAATTGCTTCAAATATTTTCCTTTTAAAATTAAAAAAAGTAATTATATTACCTAGGGGTAGAAAGAATAATTTATATCCATGTAGCATATCTTTTCTGCAAAATCTTTGAATAGTAACATATTGGTGAGATAAGTATGTTGAGCTGACCAGCCCATAGGAATAAAATTAATCTTTAAGAGTGGCTGGGTGTGGTGGCTCATCCCTATAATTCCAACATTTTGGAAGACTGAAATCGGTGGATTGTTGGGTCCAGGAGTCTGAGACCAGCCTGAGCAACATGGTAAAACCCTGTCTTTACAAAAACATACAAAAATTAGCCCAGTGTGGTGGTGTTTTCCTGTAGTCCTAGCTACTCAGGGGCCTGAGGCAGGAGGATGGCTTTGAGCCAGGGAGATTGAGGCTGCAGTGAGCCATGATGTCACTACTGCATACCAGCATGGTCTATGTATCTGTTTTTAATGCCAGTACCATGCTGTTTTGGTTACTATAGCTCTGTAGTATAATTTGAATTCAGATAATGTGATTCCTCCAGTTATGTTATTTTTGCTTAGTATAGCTTTGGCTATTCTGGGTCTTTTGTGGTTCCACATAAATTTTGCAGTGGTTTTTTTCTATTTCTCTGATGTAACAGGATTACTTCTGGAAAGAGAACTGGGTAGCAGAAAATAGAGTAGAAAGGAAAATTTACCTTTGATTGTATGCATGTTTGAATCTTGTTCCACATAATCATATTTTTCTATTCAAAAGAATAAGTGAAAATTAAAGCAAACTATTTGAATCATGTTTCTGATTTCCAATTGTGTGGAACTCTGTGTGTCTGTATATTGAAGGCTAGGAAGAAAACATTACTAACAATAGTGGTTATTTCTAGAAGATGAGATTATTGATAATTTTAAAATTCTTAATCTTCATTTTCCAAAACTTACATTAAAACCAGGTAAACAGCTAATTTTTTTTAAAAAGAAAAAAATTATTTATAAATGAAAAGCTGTGAAGAGAAGCCAGTGGTTACCTGCTTAGGGTAACAGTTTGTGAGGAGGGTAGGTCAGGCCTGAAAGGACCACCCATGCTCTCCAAGAAAGCACTTTGCAAGTTACAAGGGCAATGAGGGTACTGCTGGGGACCTATCTTTGTGGATCGTGTTTACTCAGTAGTAACAACAGCTCTCAGGATCAAATGGATCACATTTAGTCACAGAGACCCCTGATGCAAAGGAGTGGAAGCTCCCAGAAGGAATTTTCCTTTTATTATTATTATTATTATTATTATTGCTATTATTATTTTGAGACAGAATCTCAGTGTCATCCAGGCTGGAGTGCAGTGATGTTATCTCAGCTCACTGCAACCTCTGCCTCCTGAGTTCAAGTGATTCTCCTGCCTCAGCCTCACCAGTAGCTGGGACTACAGGCTTGCGTTACCACGTCTTGCTAATTTTTGTATTTTTAGTAGAGATGGGGTTTCACCATATTGACGAGACTGGTCTTGAACTCCGACTTCAGGTGATCCACCCGCCTTGGCCTCCCAAAGTGCTGGGATTACAGGTGTGAGCCACTGCGCCCAGTGGGAGTTCCCCTTTTAATCCGCAATACTTGTTGCCAGTAGTCTCTCAATAGATGTTGAGTAAGTAAGTGAGAGTGCCAGGGAGGAAATAGAAAGCACTGGTCTTGTGGCATCAGAGGACATGGACTTAATTCCCTATCCTATAATTTAAAAATTCCTCAGTGTTGTACCCTAAAGTTACTTAAAACGGTGGATCTCAGTTTCTTCAGTCTTTAAAATGAAAGGTTTGAACTTGATCAATGATTAGCAACCAAAGGTTTACAAATCAAGCGACTTTTCCATTAACATCTGGCTATTAGGGTCTTCCCTCCCAACCCATCCACTTTTCTATAATTCCACCTCTTCCATAAGGTTGTATCTAAGTTCATGGGACCAAGATTTGCTGACTTATCAAGATGTGCCTGTCTGTGTGCACATGTGCAGATGGTAACATCTGGTCTTGGCTTATCGTCTACACATGCTGGCATCCACCAAGAAGCGCAGCCTCCCATTCTGCCCTTGGCCAGCAGCCTAGGCAAGACCCTATGAGTCATTCTTCGTTCCCATCCACAGGGCCTCTTTAGGTCCAATAGCTCTTTGTTTCCACAACTATGTCACTTTAGGGTACAAAAAGACAATATGCAGCTTCCCCTGACACCTTGGAGACCAAGGAAGCTCAGTAAACCTGTTTCAGGACCACTAGTCTAAACACTATGCAGCTGATTCTTCTGCCCCTAAAGGGTCCGGTCACCAACCTGGTTTCTCCTTGAGAAAGGAGACCGTAGGCACACCTTGCTCCTAAATCTCTAAACCTATTTGCTTTAGATTTCTCCTGTTCCCTCCCTTCCCTTCTTATTTCTTAGCCTTGGAAGAGGGGTTCCTGGGCCCTCTTCTCAGACTACACTTCCATCTAGTACTCATTGGTTCCAACTTTTCTTCCTCCTGGTCCCAGAGTAACCTTACTCATTCCTATGAATCTCTCGCTTTATGTGACAGAGCAATACAGTGTAGTGGGTAATCACTCAGGCTGCCACACTTATGTTTTATGACAATAGCAAAGCTGCATAATATAGTGTGCCTCAGTTTTATTATATGTAAAATGGGGTTAATAACAGCATCCACCTGTATTAGTATTTATTTATTTATTTATTTATTTATTTATTTATTTATTTATTTATTTATTTTTGAGATGGAGTCTGGCTGTGTCACCCAGGCTGGATGCTGTAGCATGAGCTGGGCTCACTGCAACCTCCTCCTCCCGGGTTCAAGTGATTCTCCTGCCTCAGCCTCCCAAGTAGCTGGGACTACAGGTGTGTGCTGCTATGCCCGGCTAATTTTTGTGTGTTTAGTAGAGGTGGGGTTTCACTGGTCAGGCTGATTTTGAACTCCTGACCTCAGGTGATCCTTGGCCTTCCAAAGTGCTGGGATTACAGACAGGTATGAGCCACCATGCCTGGCCAGTTTTCTATTGCTGCTCTAACAAATTCCACAAAACTGGTGGCTTAAAACAACACAAATTTATCTTACAGTTATGGAAGTCACAGAGTCCTCAGTGTTGGTAAGACTGTTTCTTCTGCAGCCTCCAGAGGAGGATCTGTTTATTCACCTTTTCCAGCTTCTAGAGGACACCTGCATTCCTTGGCTTATGATTCCTTCCTTCACCTCCAAAGCCAGTAGCAGAGCATCTTGTGCACACTCTGAGGCCATCAGTCATCATATCTCTTTTTCTCACTCTGGCTCTTCTCTTGTGATTACATTGGACCTAGCTTGGATAACACAGGCTAGTTTCCCCAAGTCAAGCGCCTTAATTTAACCGCAGCTGCGAAGCTTCTTTTGCAATATAAGGTAATATATTCACAGGTTTTGGAATTAGGATATGGAACATCTCTGTGGGCCATTATTCTGTCTATCACACCATCTAATACGATTATTGTGGGGATTAAATAAATACTATTATTGTGATGAAAAAATGCTTAGTTTGATACAATATTATCGTTAAGCCTAGGCCTTGTCTTTTGAAATTCATAAGCTGAGAATTATGATCTTCAACCTGTTGTGTTAGCTTTTCTTTGAGGCACTGCATGCTTCACATTCCATCCACTACCTGAATAAAGAGGACAGTTGTAGAGTATGAGGAAATGTGGCATAAAAAATGTTCGTTAAGTTGCAAATATCCATTCCTGCCACATCTGTAAGCATTTCCATGTTTTCTGAATTGGCCCACGTGTAAAGAAGTTTACTCACCAGTGAACTAGATGGTCTCCAAAGTCCATTCCTACTCTATGATTTAGGTCCTCTTTTCTGAGCGAGTATGAACTTGTCTGGGACCCCCGTCCTGGCTTTTCTTTTCACTCTGCTTTCCTCTCTGTCTCTTCCTTCTCACTGAAATCCCCGAGGAGTCTCATAAGTGCCAGGAGGGGGAGTGTGTAGCCAAGGTGGGGCACAGGTGGGACTAGCACCCTAGAAAGGACTGCCTATTTGTGTTGGGCAATGGAAGCCCCACCCCACAGAGGGAAGCAAATGTTTTATGGTATTTTATTAGCATCGGAGAGCATGAGCATTTCCAGGTGACAGTTGAGAAAAGCTGGAACATGACATTGAGTTTGAGAGAGTCTTGCTTGGTTCATTTGAGTAGAACCATCTGGTCTTTCACAGGCCTCAATGGCTGTGCTAGCCTGACTGTGCTCAGGCAAGGCTGTAATCCATCAACTCTAAAAATGACAAGAAACGGGCAACATTCAGTTCCTTAAGGCCAGGAAGGAAATGCTTTTAAATGCTGGGAAGAATGTAAGAATGTATTCCCCAAAGTGGGGTCAGGAAGTCCCAGAGGAGAGTTATATCTCATTTTGTGAAATGACCTCCAGAAATTAGAAGCGTGGACTTTGTGGGAATGGAGGGATTACACCAAGGATTAGAATGAACATTGAAGAAAGGAAGTAATTGTCTTCTTCTAGGAAAAGAAGACAAGTCATTGATTTAAAATTATGAGCAGCTGTGGTGCATCTGGACCGGCACTGACATACAGTTAGGAGACACTATTAAGCCCTGGCACTTATCACTGATCAATAATTGTAAGGATCACCTGTTACTGAGGTACTGCTATGTTTGGGATTCAGTACTTGTACTTATTTACATTATCTTTAATTTTCAAAAAACCCTGCAAGATAATTTATCTTGTTTTATTCTCACGTACTCTCAGCTTTAGTTTTTTTTTTTTTAATCTTTAAAACTGGAATGATAATATATATCTTACAATATTGCTAGGAGAACTGCATTTAAAAGTCTATATAGGCTGGGCATAGTGGCTGACGCCTGTAATCCCGGTACTTTAGGAGGCCGAGGTGAGCAGATCACTTGAGCCCAGGAGTGTGAGACCAGCCTGGGCAATATGATGAAACCTCATCTCTACAAAAAATATATAAATTTGCTGGGCATAGTGGTGCATGCCTGTAGTTCCAGCTACTCGGGAGGCTGAGGTGGGAGGATCACCTGAGCCTTGCGGAGGTCTAGGCTGCAGTAGGCCGTGCACGCCACTGCACTGCAACCTGGGTGACAGAGTAAGACCCTATCTCAAAAAAAAAAGGCCAGGTGCTGTGGCTCATGTCTGTAATCCTAGCAGTTTAGGAGGCTGAGGCAGGTGGATCACCTGAGGTCAGGAGTTCCAGACGAGCCTGGCCAACATGGTGAAACACCATCTGTACTAAAAATACAAAAATTAGGCAGGTGTGGTGGCGAGTACTTATAATCCCAGATACTTAGGAGGCTGAGGCAGGAGAATCACTTGAACCCAGGAGGCGAAGTTTGCAGTGAGCCGAGATAACACCACTGCACTCCAGCCTGGGTGACAAGAGTGAAACACTGTCTCAAAAGAAAAAAAAAAAAAAGGTCTACATGAAACTGTCTGGCATTTAGCAGATGCCAATTTATATTTATGAATATGAAATTATTGTGGAAACGGGCAAAAAAGATATGAAAAAAATTTTTTTTTTGGGACAGTGTTTGGCTCCTTTACCTAGGCTGGAGTGCAACAGCGTGATCTTGGCTCACTGCAACCTCTGCCTCCCGGGTTCGAGAAATACTCTGCCTCAGCCTCCTGAGTAGCTGGGATTACAAGCACCTGCCACCACGCCTGGTTAATATTTGTATTTTTAGTGGAGACGGGGTTTCACCATCTTGGCCAGAGGCTAGTCTTGAACTCCTGACCTCGTGATCCACCTGCTTCAGCCTCTCAAAGTGCTGGGATTACAGGCGTGAGCCACCGCACTCGGCCCATGAAAGATATTTTGATCGATTATTTTATTTGGCAATTCTACAGGATGCCTGCTACATTTCAGGCCCCAAACAAACAGTATTCAAATATAATCCTGACTTTAGGATGCTCACAGTGTAGTGAGGAAGACAGAGCCAAAAACCCTGATCAAACAAGAAAGCTATTAATTAGAATTCAATAGAATATATTTTAGGATAGGGTGCTAAAAAAACTGCTTCTAAAACCAGGATGAACATTAAGTGGACTCGTAAAAGTAATGAGTAGGAATCAGGGTGAATGAGAGAGAAAGAGAGAGAGAGAGTGTGTGTGTGTGTGTGTGTGTGTAGTGTCCTATCCATTCATTTGGGGCAGAAGAATAACTGCCATTAGTTTTATACTGCCAGGGAAAGAAATATGCCTATGGAATAGGACCAAGCAAGTAGGCAGGAGCCGAATCACACCTGCTCTTCTGCACCTTTCCAAGAAGTTAACATTTTAGGCTAAAAGTGATGGGAAGCCATTGAAGGATTTTATGAAAGGTATACTGTGTTCAGACTTATGGTTTAGAAGGATTATTTAGGTAATAGTGTGGAAGGGAGAGACCCAGGGACCCAGGATGCAGGAAGAGTCAGGAAACTAAAAAGAGGCAGTAGAATACAGTGGTTTAAAGTATGAATTCTGGAGATGCATAGCCCAGTCCAGGTTTTCTGGCTTCAACATTTTCTGGCAATATGGTCATGCACAATTTAATTTTTTTTTGTGACTCAGTTTTCTCATCTGTGAAAGGAAGATAAAAATACTACCTACCTCTGAGAATGGCATGAACCCAGGAGGCAGAGCTTGCAGTGAGCCAAGATTGGGCCACTGCACTCCAGCCTGGCGACAGAGCGAGACTCCGTCTCAAAAACAAACAAACACCTACCTACCTCTTAGGATTGATGTGACAATTAAAAGAGTTAATAGAATACAACAAACAGTACAATACCTCCCCCATAATGAGGCCCAAATAAATCTTAACCTGTTGTTATTATCGTTAATATACTAGTGCAAAAGAGGAATGAGAAGGGATGGGGCTAAGTCAGTGGCCCAGTGGAGATGAAAGGAAGGGGAGGGTGTCAAGGAAATGGAACTGGAAGGACTTGGTAAGTGCGTTAGGGTGGCTTTTAAAGGAATGGAGGCAAAAGGAAGCTTTTTGAATTCCCTGACTGAGTGGAGGAGTCTGAATTCAAAGTTATTCTGGTGGATATTCTCCCCACAGTTCTTTTTCAGTAGGTTGCACTACGATTCTGTCATCCTGCATGTCCTCATCTCTGTGTACTGGGTTCAGATCTCATACACAAACACAGATGTAGGTCCTTGTTTTTCTGTAGCTCAACTTAAGTTCTGTTTTGAGCCTTCCTCTTGGATGGCAGGAACACAGTTTCAGTTAAATTGGGGTTTCCTTCCATTTTCCCATGAGCATATTTTTGTTCTAAGAGTGCCAGGGTTCGAGGTTGGGCCTGGACATTAGGTCTTTGGTGTCATCTGGCCAAACTGACATCCCCTGGGGCTAGTATTGCCTCACTGGGTCCTCAGCCATGTTCCACTCGGGCTGTCCTCAGGTCACCTCTCAGGCTCATTCATAAAGCTCCTTTAGGTTCAGGCCTCTCTTCTTGGGAATGCAGTGATTGTTCTGCTTTTCACTCAGGTGCTCCCATGACACATGGGGCAATGGAAGCCTTGGAAAGGTGTTAGGTCTTCATTTCTGTCCCCTCTTGGACACACAGAAGTGATTCCATGGTTTCTGCACCAGCCTGACATGTGGGTGAAGCTGTCTAAGATGTCGGTTCTTCTCCAGGGTCTTGCCACCTGCAGGACATTATCTGTGTTCTTGGATCTCCTAAACCTAGCCAGGGTTTCTGCAGACTCCCTTGGGTCACAAGTCAACCTGAAGGATGGGGTGAGGAAGCCAAGATGCCCTTTTCTCAAGGACCCCAAGCATCGAAGCTCTTCTGGCATCACCTTGACTCTTCTTTCACCCTTTAGGCCTGAAGCCTGATTCTTATCCTATCTTTTCTTCTTTTTTTTAAAAAAAATTGCCTTGAGTCTTTCCAGTTTCCCTCAGAGCCTAGGTTTTGAAACTCAAAAGCTAGGAAGAGACTCTTTTTAAATCTGCTTTCTTCTGTAACAACCCTTCCCTAAGGCAATTAAAGAGGGGAAGTGCTAAAAGATGAGAAAGTGTCAAAGAAAGATAATCCTTTAATACTTCATAAACACTATCCCACCACATTTTAAATAGAATCATCAGGCAATAACCTACAATCTCTTTTGTCTTTAGTCTTTGAATGTCTTTGATCTTGTCCCTAGTTGACAGATATGATATAAGTAATTCTGATAGTCATTTGACTTATTGATGTTGGACATGTGGGTGGAGCTGAATTTTACTGATAAAGAAATCTGTCAAAGATAAAGCTAGCCTCTTTGAATTAGAGGGAAAACTAGGGTAGAAATGAAAGACAAACTTCTCTTTCCATACTACCTTAGTGCCATGGGGGTGGGACAGGGCTGAAATTAGGAAATATCTGTGAAAAGCTGAGATAGGAGAAGGAATTTATCTCCAGCTAGATGTGGAGGATCATAAACACTGGTTTGCCTGGGACGGCACCAGTTTATGCCACTTTTCTTCATGTGCCACCTGGTTAGTGCCCGCTTTCTCTCCAAAACCTATCACACCTTGGACAGTAAAGTATGTGGTCATCCCCTTTCTGCTTTATATAATGTTTGAATGTTCCAATTTGGAACTAGGCTGGAGACATTGAAAGCCTTAATTACCAAGATTTCTCTTTATGCAATGAGGTCAGTAAAATCACCCAAGAGCCTGAAACAGAGAAGGGTTTTTGTTTTTAATTCTAGGACTATGTAAGTAAATAGCCACTTTGATATAAAAATCATAATTTCAGTATAAATAAATAAGGGTATACTATATAGCCATTTCTCCTTTGTTTCATTATTCACATATATTATTATGGTTTTATAAGCCTTTTTTGCCCATTCAATTTATAGTAACAAGGAGAATCTCAAATCATCTGCTATTCTATGTTTCATTCCAACGTTTTTAGAGTTCTTAGTTATCCATGAGTAAAATCAAATTCACACTGCCTAGATAAAATCATCATTTTCAATCATTGATATGATCTTGCCTTAAGATAGTTTCTAGCAAAATGGTCAAATTTGTGTATTTTGCCCATAGATGAAGTTGATTAGATTCTGAAGGTCAAAAGTAAGAGGCCTGAAGCCATGTTGATTTCCAGTAAATTCCCTGCTGCAGTCCACTATTCTGATCCCCTGAAGCCCTCCTTGTCTTCTTAGGAGTTAGATCAGATTTTCAAGAACAGCAGCTGGGTCAACCAGGCATCCTAGGACCTGATGAACAAACTAGAGTCTAGAATAACTCCCTACCTTTTCATCCTTTCCTGTTACTAGAATGCCTTAGTCCATTTGTGCTGCTGTAACAAAATACCTTAAACTGAGTAATTTATAAAGATCAGAGCAGCTCGGCCCAAGATGGCGGCCTCCGTGTGCAACGGGTTGCTGGGTCCACGGGTGCTGTCCTGGAGCGAGAGCTGCCTTGCGCTTGGCGCGCCCTGCACACCTCCGTGGTCTGCGCCAAGAACCGGGCGGCCCGAGTACGCGTAGGCAAGGGGGACAAGCTGGTGACCTACGAGGAGGCACACGCGCCGCACTACATCGCCCACCGTAAAGGCTGGCTGTCGCTGCACACAGGTAACCTGGATGGAGAGGACCATGCCGCAGAGCGAACGGTGGAGGATGTTTTCCTTCGCAAGTTCATGTGGGGTACCTTCCCAGGCTGCCTGGCTGACCAGCTGGTTTTAAAGCGCCGGGGTAACCAGTTGGAGATCTGTGCCCTGGTCCTGAGGAACTTGCCTCCACACAAATACTACTTCCTTGTGGGCTACAGTGAAACTTTGCTGTCCTACTTTTACAAATGACCTGTGCGACTCCACCTCCAAACTGTGCCCTCAAAGGTTGCGTATAAGTACCTCTAGAACAATCCCCTTTATTCCATCAAGCTGTAGCCTGCAGAGAATGGAAACGTGGGAAAGGAGTAGTATGTGGGGGAAATGCATCCCCTCAGAGGACTGAGGCATGGTCTGTCAGCTGCTGTTGAATAAAGACCCTCTATCTTG
>NW_016817072.1:686889-697463 GCF_001698545.2 Rhinopithecus bieti
AAAAAAAAAAAAAAAAAAAGATCAGAAATTTTTTTTTTCATAATTTTGAAGGCTGGAAGTCCAAGATCAAGGTGCGGCAGGTTCAGTGTCTGTTGAGGGCCCTGTCTCTCTGCTTCCTTGTCACGGTATCCTCCAGAGGGGATAAACTCTGAGTCCTCACATGGAAAAAGGGACAGAAAGGACAAAAAAGGCCTAAGCCAGTTCTTTCCAGCCCTTTTATAAGGCACTAATTCGTCCTTGAAGGTGGAGTCCTTATGACTTAATCACGTTCCAAAGGCCCCACCTCTTGGTATCACCACAAGGGGGATTAAGTTTCAACATGAATTTTGGAGGGAAGACATCCAAACTGTAGCATTCTACCCATGGTCTACCAAAATTCACGTCCTACTCACATACAAAATACATTAATTCCATCCCATAGCCACAAATGTCTTGTTCCAGCATCAACCTTAAGGTCTAAGTCCAAAGTCTCATCTCTATATTATTTAAATCAGATATGGGTGAGATTCTAGGCACAATTCATCCTGAGACAAATTCCTTCTCCAGCTGTGAACTTGTAACATCCAATAAGTTATGTACTTACAATATACAAAGGTAGGGCAGGCATAGGATAGACATTCCCATTTCAAAAGGGAGCAACAGAAAAGAAGAAACGGACAATAGGTCTCAAGTAACTTGAAAACCCAACAAGGCAAACAACATTACATCTTGAGGCTTTAGAATGATCTTTGACTCCATGTCCTGCCTTTCAGACACACTGGGCTGGGGTTGGATCACCAACGCTCCAGAGACTCTGGCTCCATTGCCTCGCTGGGCACAGCTCACATGGCAGTTCTCAAGGGTTAGAGTCTTGTGCCTGTGGCTCTCCCAGACTAGAGTTACATGTTGGTGGGTCTACAGGTTTACTGTCTCGGGGGTGACTGCATTCCCATGGCCCCACTAGACACTGCTGTACTGTGGGGCTCTCTGTGGTGGCCCTGACCCCATGGCTCCACTGAGCATTGCCCTAGTAGGGGACCTCTGCAGCAGCCCCACCCCAGTGCAGTTCTCTGCCTGGGACCCAAGGCTCTCTGATGCATCCTGTGAAATCTAGGTAGAGATAGACATACCTCTATGGCTCTTGTGCTCTGTGTACCTGCAGAGTTAGCACCATGTGAACTCTGCCAATGCTTACAGACTGTACCTTCCAGAGGGGCCATCTGCAGCACACCTGGGCCTGCCTGAGCCACAACTGGGACAGCAAAGGAGCACTGTGCCTGATGTGGGGAGCAGAGATGAGGTGGTGCAGGGCAGTGAATACTAAGATCCCAAGGGCCCCCAAGGTTCTCTACTTCCCTTTTAATTATGAATTCCATCTAAATCGTTTCTCTCTTTACTACAAGCAATCAAGAGATGCTATGCAGCCCCGTCAATATTTTGCTTATATATTTCTCCCATGAGTTATCTTAGTTCATTGTTCTTAAATTCTGTGTTCCACAAAGCCCTGGAGCATGGACACAATTCAGCCAAGTTCTTTGCCACTTTGTAACAAGGATGGCCTTTCCTTCAACTTCCAATGAGACAGTCCTCATTTCCATCTAAGACCTTATCAGAATAGACTTTACTCTTCATGTTTCTACCAGCATTCTGATCACAAACATTTAGATAACTTCTGAGAAGACTGAAGCCGCTTCTATAGCTCTCTCCTTCTTTTGTATTTATCTTAGTCCATTTTCTGCTTATTACAACAAAATGCCTGAAACTGGGTAATTTATAAAGAAAAGGAATTTATTTATTACAGTTATAGAGTCTGAAAAGTCCAAGATGGAGAGGCACCATCTGGTGAGGGTCTTCTTGCTGCTGAGGATTTTCTGCAGAGTCCCAAGGCAGTGTAGGGGTTTGCATGGTGGGAGGGCTAAGTGTATTAGATTAGGTCTCTCTTCCTCTTCTTATAAAGCCACCAGTTCCACTCCCATGATAACCCATTAATCCATTAGCCTATTAACCAATTAATCCATTCATCCATTAATAATCTATTTATGAGTGCAAAGTCCTCATGACCCAATCACCTCTTAAAATTTTGCAGCACTGCCACATTGGGGATTAAATTTCAACATGAGTTTTAGAGGGGACAAATATTCATACCAGAGCAGAATCCCACCAGAATTTCCCTTAATGCTCCATTCATAGCAATATGGGATTTTTTTAGCCTGCCCCTCTAAACTCTTCCAGCCTCTGCCCATTACTCAGTTCTAAAACTGCTTCCACATTTTTAGGTATTTGTTATAGAAAATACGCACCTTCTTGGTACAATTTCTGTCTTGGTCCATTTATGCTGCTATAATAAACAAAATAGCAGCCTGGATTATTAGTAAACAGTAGAAATGTATTTATCATAGTTCTGGGGGCTGGGAAGTCCAAGATTGAGGCTCTGGCAAGATCAAGGTACCCACAGATTCAGTGTCTGGTGAGGGCCTGGTCTCTCTGATTCTAAGATGGTGCTTTATTTCTTACTTTATTTAAGATGAAGCTTTAATCCTGTGTCATTCAGAAGTGTGATGGTTAATACTGAGTGTCAACTTGATAGGATTGAAAGATGCAACGTATTGATCCTGGGTGTGTCTGTGAGGTTGCTGGCAAAGGAGATTAATATTTGAGTCAGTGGGCTGGGAGAGGCAGACCCACCCTTAATCTGGGTGGGCACCATCTAATCAGCTGCCAGCACAGCTACAATATAAAGCAGGCAGAAAAATGTGAAGAGATGAGACTGGCCTCGCCTCCCAGCCTATGTCTTTCTGCCATGCTGGACCCTTCCTGCCCTTGAACATCAGACTCCAAGTTCTTCAGCTTTGAGACTCAGACTGGCTTTCCTTGCTCCTCAGCTTGCAGGTGGCCTATTGTGGGACCTTGCAATTGTGTGAGTTAGTATTTAAAAACTCCCCTTCATATATATATGTGTATATATACACACACACACACATATATATACACATACACACATATATATATCCTATTAGTTCTGTCCCTCTAGAGTACCCTGACTAATACAGATTTTGGTACCAGGAGTGGTTCTAGAGGAACAGAATATTAAGGATGGAGTTCTTTCATTGGTTTTGGGGTTTCTGGAGTTGGCTGCTTAATATGATTAGACCCAAAAATGCTAAGGACTCGCTTCCTTCCTTCCTTCCTTCCTTCTTTCCTTTTGTCCCCTCTCTCTTTCTTTCTCTCTTTCTTTCTCTCTCTTTCTCTCCCTTCCCTTCCTCCTTCTTTCCTTCCTTCTTTCCTTCCTTCCTTCCTTCCTTCCTTCCTTCCTTCCTCTCTCTCTCTCTCTCTTTCTTTCTTTCTTTCCTTCTTTCTTTCTTTCTTTCTTCTTCTTTCGATAGAGTCTCGCTCTGTCACCCAGGCTGGAATGCAATGGAGTGATCTCGGCTCACTGCAACCTCTGCCTCCTAGGTTCAAGCAATTCTCCTGCCTCAGTCTCCCAAGTAGCTGGGATTACAGGTGCCCACCACCAACCCCGGCTACTTTTTGTATCTTTAGTAGAGACGAGGTTTCACCATGTTGGCCAGACTGGCCTTGAACTCCTGACTTCAGGTGATGCACCTGCCTTGGCCTCCCAAAGTGCTGCGATTACAGGAGTGAGCCACCATGCCCAGCCAGGACTCTACTTCTAATAGTATAGAGAATACTGATAGTCTCGTGCGGGAGTCTGACCCGCAGACCCTGACCCAGCAGTGGATGAGAGACGTACACTGACACTGATATTTTGCCTGTCAGTCCAGCTAAGGGGCTCTGCTCTGAGTCTGGAGCATCACCTCGATAAGCTGGTGAAGTTCACATTTATTTAGTACAGATTAAATGACAAAGGTCTTGAGTAAATACCACTAAAGGGTAATTAACGTTGCTGACCCCCCAAGTAGAGAGTAATTATGCACCCGTGTTTGATCAAAGGTTGGTCTTAGGACCACATGAGTAAACAAGCTATTTAGATAAACTCCCCACATTCCCTTGTTATTTGCTTTTTTGCTGTAAACTAAAGGTAAAGAGGATTAGGCTGCCTTCAGCCAAATCTGTTACTGAAGCTACACAACCCCTGCAGCGTTCCAAGGTTTGTGACTATTTTCTATAACTGTCTTTATAATTTTTTCCCACCACCCTGACTGAACTCCCACAGTCTTGGTGTGAACTGTTTAGAGAGCTATGCAAAATAAATGCGTTTGTCACTCCTGATTCACTGCTCATGAGAGGCAAGGAGTTTAGTGACTCTATACATAATATATTTGACCATATGTTGAGAACCAAGGAACATAATGAAGCTGGTTGGTTGCTCCTAAGTTTAATTGATGAAGTGATGAAAGAAAATGATGAACTCAGGGATTCTGTCTCCCAGCCTCAGAGGCAGATACTGAGCCTCAAATCTGCTAAGATTGCCTCGAGTGAGAGTCTTAGTTCCTGTAGAGAAAGAGCTGAAATTGTGGAAAAATAGACACAAGCTCTTATCGTGCGAGTGACTGACCTTCATTGAAAGATGCATGCACAGCCTTGCCAGATGTCTACAGGTCCAAGTGAGGGCATCAATTGGAAAAGAATGGTACCCTGAAACTTGGAATGGGGGTGTGTGGGAGGACCCTGATGAAGCTGGGGATACTGAGTTTGTAAACTATGATGAAACTTTTTTGCCAGAAGAAACAGCTTCCCCATTTCCAGTAGTGACAACATCCCCTCCCAGACCCATGTTGCCATCAGCCTTTCCACCTTTGTCTGAGGAAATGAACCCTGCACTGCCTGAGGCAACAGTGATGCCCTCCCCTGAGGCAGTTGCCAGGCAAAAAAAAAGAGTTGATTATCCTCAGGAGCCATCCCCAACACCCCTGTTTGCTTCTAGACCTATAACTGGACTAAAGTCCCAGCAGGCTCCTAGAGGGTGAGGTTGAGAGTGTGACCCATGAGGAGGTGTGCTATACTTGAAAAGAACTGCTAGAATTTTCTAATTTATGCTGACAGAAATCTGGAGAACAGGCATGCAAATGGATATTAACAGGTGGGATAATGATGGAAGGAATGTAGAGTTGGATCAGGCTGAATGTATTGATTTGGACTCACTAAGTAGGGACTCTGCATTTAGTGTTGCAACTTGGGGAGTTAAAAAGGGTTCTAATAGTTCATTTGCTTGGTTAGCTGAAAGATGGATTAAAAGATGGCCCACTGTGAGTGAGCTGGAAATGCCTCATCTCTCTTGGTTTAATATAGAAGAAGGGATCCAAAGGCTTAGGGAGATTGGGATGGTGGAGTGGATTTAGTCACTTTAGACCTACTCATCCCAGCTGGGAGGGTGCAGAAGATACACCCTTGACCAATGCCTTGTGAAATAGATTTGTGAGGGCAGCACCTGCATCTTTGAAGGACCCTGTCATTGCTCTTCTTTGTATGTCAGATCTAACAGTGGGAACTGCAGTTACTCAACTACAAAATTTAAATACAGTATGAATAATTGGATCCCAAGGGGGCAGGGGCCAAGTGGCAGCACTCAACCATGAAAGGTGGGTGCAGCTACCATAATAGACAGCAGAGGCAAAGCAGCAATAAGAATGGCCTGAATTGTGTAGGGCTCTGGCATGGGCTAATTAATCATGGTATTACTAGGAGTGAAATTGATATGAAGCCTACTGCATTTCTACTTAATTTATAGAAGCAGAAAACTTCTAGGGTGAATGGACAAAAGACTAATTTGAGGCTGGGCACGGTGGCTCACGCCTGTAATCCTAGCACTTTGGGAGGCCGAGGCAGGTGGATCGCCTGATGATGTCAGGGGTTCAAGACCAACTTGGACAACATGGTGAAAACCCATCTCTACTAAAAATACAAAATATTAGCTGGTTGTAGTGGTAGGCACCTGTAATCCCAGCTACTTGGGAAGCTGAGGCAGGAGAATCACTTGAACCCAGGAGGTGGAGGTTGTGGTGAGCAAAGATCATGCCACTGCCCTGCAGCTTGGGCGACAGAGTGAGATTCTGTCTCAAAAAACAAACAAACAAACAGAAAGGCTATTTTTAATTATAAAAGCAGAGAATCACGGCCCCTTGACTAATTTCCAGACTTGAACCAGTATACAGACTCAGGACCACTTGAATGAAGGTGAGGCCATGTCCCCATGAGGAAAAACCCCCACTATAGCAACAATTTATGCAATTAATCTTTCTCCCATTCTTCCCCAAGGAGTTCTCTGGCCTTTTACCAGGGTAACTGTGCACTGGGGAGAGAGAAATTTTCAGATATTTCAGGGACTACTGGACACTGGCTCTGAGCTGATGTTGATTCCAGGGGACCCAAAAACATCACTGTGTTCCTCCAGTTAAGGCAGGCACTTACTGAGGTCAGGTAATGGAGTTTTAGCTCACGTCCAACTTACAATGGGTCCACTGGGTCCCTGGACTCATCCTGTGTTCATTTCCCCAGTGTCAGAATGCATAATTGGCATAGACATACTTAGCAGCTGGCAGAACCCTCACATTGGCTCCCTGACTGGTAGGGTGAGGGCTACTATGGTGGGAAAGGCCAAATGGAAGCCATTAGAGCTGCCTCTACCTAGAAAAATCATAAATCAAAAACAATATCGCATCCTTGGAGGGATTGCAGAGATTAGTGCCACCATTAAGGACTTGAAAGACACAGGGGTGGTGATTCCCACCAAATCCCTGTTCAACCCTCCATTTGGCCTGTGCAGAAGACAGATGGATCTTGGAGAATGACAGTGGATTATCATAAGCTTAACCAAGTCATGACTCCAATTGCAGCTGCTGGACCAGATGAGGTTTCATTGCTTGAACAAATTAACACATCTCCTGGTACTGGTATGTAGCCATTGACTTGGCAAATGCCTTTTTCTGCATTCCTGTCCAAAAGATTCACCAGAAGAAATTTGCCTTCAGATGGCAAGGCCAGCAATATACCTTTACTGTCATATATATGTGTGTGTGTGTGTGTGTGTGTGTGTGTGTGTGTGTGTGTGTATACACATACTCCCTATATTCAGGGGTATATCAACGCTCAGGCTTTGTGTCATAATCTTATTCAGAGAGACCTTGATCACTTTTTGCTTCTGCGAGATATCACACTAGTCCATTATATTAATGACATTATGCTGATTGGATCCAATGAGCAAGAAGTAGCAAACACACTGGACTTATTGGTGAGATATTTGTGTGCCAGAGGATGGGAAATAAATCTGACTAAAATTCAGGGATCTTCTACCTCAGTAAAATTTCTAGGGGTCCAGGGCCTGTCAAGATATTCCTTCTAAGGTAAAAGATAATTTGCTGCATTTGGCCCCTCCCACAACCAAGAAAGAGGCACAACACCTAGTGGGCCTGTTTGGATTTTGGAGACAACACATTCCTCATTTGGGTATGTAACTCCAGCCCATTTATCAAGTGACCCAAAAGGCTGCCAGTTTTGAGTGGGGTCCAGAAAAGAAGAAGGCTCTGCAACAGGTCCAGCCTGCTGTGCAAGCTGCTCTGTCACTTAGGCCATATGACCCAGCAGATCCAATGGTGCTTAAGGTGTCAGTGGCAGATAGAGATGCTGTTGGAGCCTTTGGCAGGCCCCCATAGGTGAATCACAGGGAGGCCTTTAGGATTTCGGAGCAGGATCCTGCAATCTTTTGCAGACAACTACTCTCCTTTTGAGAGACAACTCTTGGCCTGTTACTGGGCTTTGGTGGAAACTGAATGTTTGACTATAGGTCATCAAGTCACCATGAGACCTGAACTGCCTATCATGAACTGGGTGCTTTCTGACCCATCTACCCATAAAGTGGGTCATGCACAACAGCATTCCATCATCAAATGGAAGTGGCATATATGTGGTCAGGCTTGAGCAGGTCCTGAAGGCAAAAATAAGTTACACGAGGAAGTGGCTCAAATGCCCATGGTCTCTACTTCTGCCACCCTGCCTGCTCTCCCCTAGGCTGCACCAATGGCCTCATGGGGAGTTCCCTATGATCAGTTGACAGATGAAGAGAAGACTGGGGCCTGGTTCACAGATGTTTCTGCACAATATGTAGGCACCACCTAGAAGTGAACAGCTTGCAGCACTACAGCCCCTTTCTAGGACATCACTGAAAAACAGAGGTGAAGCCAAATCTTCCCAGTGGGCAAAACTTCAAGCAGTGCACCTGGTTGTGCACTTTACATGGAAGTAGAAATGGCCAGATGTGTGATTATGTACTGATTCACGGACTGTAGCCAGTGGTTTGGCTGGATGGTCAGGGACTTGGAAGAAGCATGATTAGAAAATTGGTGACAAAGAAATTTGGGAAAGAGGTATGTGGATGGACCTCTCTGAGTGGTCAAAAACTGTGAAGATATTTGTATCCCATGTGAAGTGCTCACCAACGGGTGACCTCAGCAGAGGAAGATTTTAATAATCAAGTGGATAGGATGACCCATTCTGTGGATACCACTCAGCCTCTTTCCCCAGCCACGTCTGTCATCACCCAGTGGGCCCATGAACAAAGTGGCCATGGGGACAGGGATGGAGGTTATGCATGGGCTTAGCAACATGGACTTCCACTCATCAAGGCTGACCTGGCTACGGCCACTGCGGAGTGCCCAATTTGCCAGCAGCAGTGACCAACACTGAGCACTCAATATGACATCATTCCTTGGGGTGATCAGCCAGCTACCTGGTGGTAGGTTGATTACATTGAACCTTGTCAGGCCTCTGAGCCCAAGCTAAGCCATCATATCCCTGTGACCTGCACGTATACATCCAGATGGCCTGAAGCCACTGAAGATCCACAAAGGAAGTGAAAATAGCCTTAACTGATGACATTCCACCATTGTGATTTGTTTCTGCCCCAACCTAACTGATCAATGTACTTTGTAATCTCCCCAACCCTTAAGAAGGTTCTTTGTAATTTTCCCCACCCTTGAGAATGTACTTTGTGAAATCCACCCCCTGCCTGCAAAACATTGCTCCTAATTCCACCGCCTATCCCCAAACCTATAAGAGCTAATGATAATCCCACCACCCTTTGCTGACTCTCTTTTTGGACTCAGCCCGCCTGCCCCCAGGTGAAATAAACAGACTTGTTGCTCACACAAAACCTGTTTGGTGGCCTCTTCACTTGGATGCACTCTTCATCATGGAAAGGACAGAGGTTTGTCCTCACTAGAACAGACAAACCCATTACTCTGGACACGGGTTTGCCTATTCTGCACGCAGTGCTTCTGCCAAGACTACCATCCGTGGACTCAAGGAATCCACTGTCATGGTATTCCACACAGCATTGCCTCTGACCAAGGCACTCACTTTATGGCTAAAGAAGTGTGGCAGGGCCGGGCGCGGTGGCTCAAGCCTGTAATCCCAGCACTTTGGGAGGCCGAGACGGGCGGATCACGAGGTCAGGAGATGGAGACCATCCTGGCTAACACGGTGAAATCCTGTCTCTACTAAAAAACAAAAACAAAAAACTAGCTGGGCGAGGTGGCGGGCGCCTGTAGTCCCAGCTACTCGGGAGGCTGAGGCAGGAGAATGGCGTGAACCCGGGAGGTGGAGCTTGCAGTGAGCTGAGATCTGGCCACTGCACTCCACTGCACTCCAGCCCAGGCGACAGAGCGAGACTCCATCTAAAAAAAAAAAAAGAAGCGTGGCAGTGGGCTCATGCTCATCGGATTCACTGGTCTTACCGTGTTCCTCATCATCCTGAAGCAGCTGGATTAATAGCATGGTGGAATGGCCTTTTGAAGTCACAATCACAATGCCAAATAGGTGACAATACTTTGCAGGGCTGGGCCAAAGGTCTCCAGAAGGTGGTTTAGGCTCTGAATCAGCATTCAGTATATGGTACTGTTTCTCCCATAGCCAGGATTCACGGGTCCAGGAATCAAGGGATGGAAGTGGAAGTGGCACCACTCACCATCACCCCTAGTGATCCACTAGCAACATTTTTGCTTCCTGTTCCTGTGACATCATCTTCTGCGGGCCTAGAGGTCTTAGTTCCAGAGGGAGGAACGCTGCCACCAGGAGACACAAAAACAATTCCATTAAACTGGAAGTTAAGATTGCCACCTGGACACTTTGGGCTCCTCCTACCTTTAAGTCAACAGGCCAAGAAGGAAGTTACAGTGTTGGCTGGGGTGATCAACCCAGACTATCAGTAGTTTACTACTATCAGTAGTAAACTATCAGTTTAGTCTATCAGATAGTTTACTACTATCAGCAGTAAACTGATGAAATGTTTACTACTCCACAACAGAGATAAGGAGGATTATGCATGGAATACAGGAGATCCATTAGGGCATCTCTTAGTATTACCATGCCCTGTGATAAAGGTCAAAGGGAAACTACAACAGCCCAATCCAGGCAGGATTACAAATGACTCAGACCCTTCAGGAATGAAGGTTTGGGTCACTCCACCAAGAAAAAAGCCACGACCTGCTGAGGTGTTTGCTGAAGGCAAGGGGAATACAGAATGGGTAGTAGAATAAGGTAGTCATCAATACCAGCTACGACCACGTGACCAACTGCAGAAATGAGGACTATAACTGGCAGAAGTGTTTCCTCCTTCTTTTTTTTTTTTTTTTTTTTTTTTT
>NW_016817072.1:697561-710990 GCF_001698545.2 Rhinopithecus bieti
TTTTTGAGACGGAGTCTCGCTCTGTCGCCCAGGCTGGAGTGCAGTGGCCGGATCTCAGCTCACCGCAAGCTCCGCCTCCCGGGTTTATGCCATTCTCCTGCCTCAGCCTCCCGATCCTCCTTCTTTTTTTAAAAACATGTTTGTGCATGTATATACTTGTACTAAGAAAATATCTTCATTTTATTTCCTTTATCATGTGACATAAGATTTATTGACTTCATATCAGCATTTAAGCATTGTTAACTTTATGTAATAGTATTTTGGTTGGGGATTGGTACATTTCTGGTTGTATGAAGGATAGTTGTATTATGTTAGGTGTAATTACGACCTTATTATTGCCTTTATTTGAAGATTATGTATGATCTCAGGAGTTGTGTATAGGTTCAAGTTGACAAGGGGTGGACTTGCGATGGTTAATACTGAGTGTCAACTTGCTTGGATTGAAAGATGCAAAGTATTGATCCTGGGTGATTCTGTGAGGGTGTTGCCAAAGGAGATTAACATTTGAGTCAGTGGGCTGGGAAAGGCAGACTCACCCTTAATCTGGGTGGGCACCATCTAATCAGTTGCCAATGTGGCTAGAGTATAAAGCAGGCAGAAAAACATGAAGAGATGAGACTGGCCTAGCCTTCTAGCCTACATCTTTCTCCCATGCTGGACTCTTCCAGCCCTTGAACAACAGACTCTGAGTTCCTTATTTCTGGGACTCTGACTGGCTTTCCTTGCTCCTCAGCTTGCAGACGGCCCGTAGTGGGACCTTGTGATCATGTGAGTTAATACTTAGTAAACTTCCCTTTATATATATATCCTTTTAGTTCTGTCCCTCTGGAGAACCCTGACTAATACAAGAGGGAACAAATGCTGTGTCCTCACATTGTGGAAGAAATGGAAAGGCAAAAGGGCAAATGCTCTGTGAAGCCTCTCTTACAAAAGCCTTCACCTCATTCACGAGGTAAGAACCCTGTTGACCTAATAATCTCCCAAAGGCCCCACTTCTTAACATTATTGCATTGGAGATTGGTTTTCAACATAAATTTTGGAGGAACACAAAGATTTAAACCATAGCATAGAGGGATCCATTGACTGTCCTTATTGGAAACCTTTAGCTTTGTGTAGGAAATGCTGTTTCTCAGCTGCATTATTAGAAAAGGCAATTCTTTTCATTTTTGTTCATTTAAATTAGGTTTTTGTGTATACACGACATTATAGTTCCTCTTTCAAATGTATCACTCTACTTTTACAATAAACTTAAAGGTCAATTTTGATAGAAAAATATGGGGGGAGCGGGGAGGGATCGCATCGGGAGTTATACCTGATATAAATGATGAATTGAGGGGTGCTGACGAGTTGATGTGTGCAGCACACCAACATGGCACAAGTATACATATGTAACAAACCTGCATGTTATGCACATGTACCCTAGAACTTAAAGTATAATAAAAAAAATAAATAAATAAATGAACTCTCTTTGTCAAATTTATGCAGACCTATTATTCCAACAATTTTCAGTGATCCTGTGAGCTTTATGAAATAATTTCTTTTTATAATTTACAACATTTCAAAATAAAATTTAATTGTTTGTTGCTTTGAGGAACTTGGGAACCTGGCAAAGTTGATAAATATTTCAAAGTTATAAATAATATTTACAGTGAAACAGGATAATGTAAATTGTAATCAAAATGCTATCAAGATGAGCATATAAAATTACACAAGAGCTGTTTTTCAAAAAGATGTGTATTCCTGTAACTTGCTATCTTTCAGTTTCTATCATTAGAAAACATTAGAATCATGTAGGATCTCAATTATTCCTCCAGGACATATGTGAATTAGATAATATACTTCAGTTCCTAGTGAAGAGATAAGAAAATTGAAGACCCTATTGGGCCCTCATTAAATGTCTCTTGCCAGTATTTCAAACACTTCGGGGAACATTCTCAGGAGACAGTAGACTCTGCCTAGGGGAAAAAGTGGGAAATTAGAACAGATGTCATATTTTCCATTGCAAATAATACAGAAGATATGTTTTATTGGCTGAGTGAAGCAAAATCATTCTACTGGACCTCTCTGACACTTGGCAACACTGGAATCAAGTCAGTTCTTTCTCTTCAAAGACAAGGAAGATAATAAAGTAGCAAACATGTGGGTAAGCAGACAGCAGGTGTGAGGAAAAAGCCTTGTCTTTTGGTTGATCTGTTCATTGACAGAATGAGATAAACATAGGCAATGAAAAGATAAAACTGTGCTTGTTAAAGGCAATGGAAAACAGATTAGATGGCATGGTCTTTGTGATAATATACCATTGACTTTTCTCATAATAATAATAGCAGGACAAAGCATCTTAACTGAGTCCTAACAAAGTGCCAGGTGCTCTGCATTACTTGAATCCTCACAATTGTCCATTGTATTATAACCTGAGTTGTGCTGCTGCTTCCTCTTAACTACTAACATAGATATCAGCTCTTCAAAGCTTCCTTCTTCTTGCACAATATTTCTGGGAGTCCTCAGAAGGGACTTCACGTGCATTCACAGACAGTTTCAGCCACTGACCATCTTTGCTGGGTACCACTGTGTCCGTCATGCACAAATTGCTACAGATTGTGGGCACAAGTATTGCTTTCCCTTGGGCTTTGGTGGATGTCATCACTGTCCTCCACTGCTACTCCTAATAGGTAGCATCTGCTGGACATCACTATCAATTCCATTGGCTAGCACTGTTGATGGCCGGAAGTGCTGAGGATTTCAGAGTTACATGGTGTTCTGTGGAGATGTGGTAAAGAATACCTCTGCCACACACTGATAGTGGGCTGCCATTGGAGCACAGCATTTTAAAATGAATATGAGTCTCTCAGTTTTTGACTTCCTGTCTCTATCCTCTCTCTGCCACAGTAGGTTCCATTTGACAAATAAGAAAGTGAGTCTCAAAGGAGTTAAGTAACTTGAGTTAGGCAACTTGCTAAAATCACATGGCTAGTAAGTGGAGGAATTAGGGGCTAGAGTTTGATTTGTTTAACGTCTGAGCTTTTTCAGTACACCCAATATACTGTGCTGCCTCTCCATTCTTGGGTTCTCTTGGGTGCTTCATGGTACTGAGAATTCCTTCTTTGGAACTTGAAACTCTGCCTTCCCTTTGCCTCCCAGCCCATGCATACTCCAAATTATCTTCCAAATTAGTCCTTCTTTGTTTCCTTCCCCAGATCCTCTTATTCTCACCTATTAACCTATTGTTTGGCCCTCATCCTCTTTCCATCTTTCTTTACATTCTCCTTTAGACTCTCTAGTTTTACCTACTATTGCCTTTAAAGAAACTTTCCCAACAACATTCACTTAACAAACATTTATTCAGCTCTTACTGCAGATGCTATGCTAAGCAATATAAATAAAAATCTTCAAAGACAAGGAAGATAATAAAGCAGCAAACATGTGAGTAAACAGATAGCAGGTGTGAGGAAAAAGGAAGGAATTTATCATCTAGTATGGAAAATACACTAATAATTATAGCACTGTATGATAGGTACTGTACTGCGAAAAGGCAGGCAGGGGGTGATGGGGCAACAAAACTCAGATTATAAAGGTAAAAAGCTGTGGGGAAGGGGCAAATAAATTAGCCTGGGAACTAAGGGAAGTTAGAGGAGCAGCCCTTGAACTGAGCCTTGAAGAGAAAGTTGGTATTAGATAGGTAAAGGATGGAATAAAGGCAGATTGGGCTAAACAAAGGAAGCAACACTTACACAGTCACACAATCTTGAAGCTCTATTACCTGTTGCAGGAGTTGTAAGTAGTTTCATAAATTAAGGGTGTGTGGGAATAAGTAAAAGGGAGTAGTATGAGGGTATCTACAGGCCAAAAATACTTCCAGAGGCTACACAGATAAAGCCAATGAGTGAAGCAGGCTGGGTAGATTACAACATGGAGAGTGTAGACTGTGACAAACCAGACAGCACATATGCTGTCCCCATGAGTGACAGCTCCTCCCTCCAGCTTGAGTTGCCACTGTGAATACAGACCCAGATATGATCAGATTTTTTTGTTGTTGTTTTTCAAGGGAAGCCTAGTATATAGATTTTTATGTGAATTTTCCGAATGATTAAAATACCATGTGACCAAACAAAATACATCTGCCTGTTGCATATGGGACAAATCATGATGACTCACGTATGTTAAGATGAAGAGATTGAGCTTCCTCCTAAACACATTCAGCAGGACATCACTGGATGTTTTAAGGTGGGATTTACATAATCAGACTTGAGTTTTGCAAAGACTACAGTTCACTGATAGAAATGGGAAGGATAGATCAGAGAAAAGCAAGACCAGAGGGTGAATGAACCTCTAGACATCTATAGTAGGAAACCAATGTAACCATAAGAACAGAGGCAGCAGTGGTGGAGAAAAGAGGGCAGATACAAGGATGGCTTGGGATCTGCAGGGCTTGGTGACTGATTAAGCAGGAAGAATGAAAAGAGAGAGAAAAGGCAGAATAATTTCCTTGCCATATGGGCCTATAGTTTTCTAGAAGCTGAAAAACCTTTTTCCCCTTCTGCAAAAAGTTCTGCAGTTCAGAAAGAGAACAGCAAAATGTTCCAGAAAGTTGAGTCAAGGCTTGTGTAATGAAATGAAATCCAATGAGAGTATTTACGAATGTGCTTTATGGACACCACCCAGAGACTCATGGTGCTGGGTCCTGCACTATCTCTTCTGCATGAGAGCTGGTTATAATCATGGATTGGGTTATTTTTCATTACACAATTCCCTTTCAGAATGTCTCTCTTTCTTACAGCAACCAATTTAGTTTACGTCTTCAGGCCCTGGTTATTACAATAGCTACCTGGTTAGTCATCCTGATTCTTGATCTCCGTTCTTCAGCTTGCCCCCAGGATGCTTCCTCTTTCCAACCATAACAAGATTAAACTCTTCTTCTTGGCTTTGAAGGCACTCCACAATTTGGCATCAACCCTCTCTTTTAACTGTATTCTTAACTGCAGCCTGATTTGAATCCTATACCCTTTGTGAACTGATCTACTCAAATCTCATTTTTGCCTTCAAGACTTGGCTCTGTTTGGAAAACCCTAACTTCTCCCCCTGCACACAGGAAATGGTCCTTCTTCCTTGAAGTCTTCTATTTTGGTTTCATTACTCCTCTTTCTAAGTTCCAAAAGCAGTTTGGACCTCTGCTAGGTGGACCATAGGAAGAGTTCTTGAAGCCTTAAAATGCCTACCATGTATAAGGAGTAGCCAGTTCCCTCTTGTGTATGCTGCAATGACTCCAGCAGGATGCTTCCAGTGAGCCCAACTCAGTGTCATGGTCATGGAAGAGTACACTGGATAGGCATTACATGTTCCAGAAGCAACTATATTTGGATTGAGGCACCTCTGAGATACTTGTCACAAACCTGACCTCAAAGACATGTTTCAAATGATGGTTAGTCCTCTTTTTTGGAGAAGGATAAAATGTTAGATGAACAAAGTAATTTGTATTTAGGTTACTATCATGAGAAGAACGACATTCTTAATTCTCTGTGTAGCCATTACATTGACCAATGCAAGAGGAATACCAGATCCAGGTGCCCTGAATGGCTAATGAAGAAACTCCCTCTGCTACCCCAGATTCCAGCATATTTTTGCTAACAGTCCCTATCACTAAAGGAAGTCTGTGCATGTCTTATGCTAAATCAAGCAGTTTTTTAAAAACTATAATATTGTTTCATGGAGTTTAGGCATCTTCCCAAGAAGACCTCAGAGATATTTCAAGTGGAAAGCACATGGGTAACTCCAGGCAAAAAATCAGTTGGCTACCTTTCAAGAGGCTCTACAGGTTAGATTATCTTGGTAAATTTACTACAGCCCATGGTCTGGCTCTCAGTCTTGTGGGTTTTAAAACTGGATTTTATCAACACAATACAGATCTATTTGTCATTACTGGTTCACATTAATCAACCTACAAAGGGTGCAAAAAACCAGAACATCTGGTATTAGTAACTGTCCTAAGGACCGGAGTATTTTCTAGGAACATGAAATCTGAGTAAGAATTAGAGTAAGGAGAGTTCCATGTGTCATAACGTTCATGAGAGGGAAATGGGTGAAGGTAATGTTATTGCTAAGACCTGCACATGACCTGCAGCTGACATTATTGCTGGGGCAGCTGGCAGTGAACTACTATCACTGGTGGGTGTTTATTCCAGATTTGATAGTCTTTCTTCAGCTCAGGGTTTGGCAGTGAATGATCTATAATGGAGATATATCCATCCCGGGAACTAGGTCCTTCTTTCTGTGACTGAGGGTACTCTTTCTACTAGATGATGACAATGATAAATTCTATCTAAGAAGTCGAATGATTGTTTGGATGTGGTGAATGAGGTGAAAGTAAAAGTCAAAACCTTCCCCTCCCCCCAGTTCTTTATGACTTGAGTAACTCGATGTGCAATGGATCCATATGATTGTTCTCTAGAGAGAACAATAGTTATCCGTTTTGGACATACTCAGTGATTTAGGGATGCCTTTGAGACATCCAAATTGAAACATCATATAGGCAGTTCTATATTCAGATATGTTAACTCACAAGCTTGATCTGTACCAGAGAGATAACTTTCAGATTTGTCAGTGTATAGATTACTAAAGCCATGAGAATTGATAATATTTCCTCAGGGGGGAGTAAAGAGAACAGAGAGTAGAGGGCCTAGGACAGAATTCTGAGGAATACCAACATTTACTTGTTGGTTAGAGGATGAGAGACTGACATAAGAGACTTAGTATAGCCAAAAAAAAGTAGAAAGAGAATCAGGAGTGTGTGCTAACACGGAAACCAAGACCAGAGATTTAAAGAAAGGTGTGTGGGCGCTTCCTGAATGGTGATGTAAATTCCAAGCATAAAATGACTGTGGCTCTGCATAGAGTTAAGTGTCTCAAATTTAGCAAGATTCTACCTGAGCAGATATGGTCCCTGGCAGTAGTATCGCCTGTTAGGGACCTTAAGGAGCCTTGGAAAAATCCTCAGGATCTATGCGGCTTCTGCCCTGCCATGGCAGGGGGCACTATGTTTGGTCTGCATTTATGTATAATTTGCTATATAAATGAAAGAGTGAAGAACTTAGTTGGATTAACAACAATAGAACTAAAAAAACTTGATATTCAGCAATATTTGGATCAAATGTCTTTGGTGAACTTCAGCATAGCAATGGGGGTGGAATAATGAGAGTGGGCTGAGAAACCAAAGACTTGCTCCTAAAAGAAGGGGGTGTGTGTGTGTGTGTGTGTGTGTGTGTGTGTGTGTGTGTATAAAGCAAATATATACTACCAAACATTAGGGGAAGAACTGGATCAGAGTATTGCAAAATACCCTCTGAAAAGTTATTTTATATTCAGAAATTTTACTTTAGTATGCTAGTTTGATCTTTCTTTTCAAGAGTCATTAGTGATGGCTTTAAAAAATTAAGTCTGAAAATGCTGGACTGTTTCTGGGAATATTTGATGCCCACAGAGTATGGCTTGGAACCCTGACACCAGAGGAATGTTGCCGTCATTGATTAAAAGTGAGTAGCTGCATATGGCCTGTCCACATTAAACTAAGGTCAAAGTTCAAAACTCAGAAATATTAAACACATGCTTAGGATGACATTTAACAATCTTAGTCTGCAGGATGGAACCCTAATAAAAATTAAAGGACCATGTGCTGCACTCAGCCACACACTCAACTCCCACTGCTATTGAGAGACATCATTCTTGGCTTAAACCAGCAAAGCGGGATATAAAGGCATGCCATTCCTTTGTACTCCCTTTGGGAACAAATTAACTTTGAGAAATTCCCAGAGATGTCTGATTCATGAAGGACCAAGTGAAAAGGAAAATCCAGATGCTTCCATGAACAGTAGGGTAGTAGATATTTTCTCCTCTTGGGGTGAAGAGGATTGGAGGGGCGGTGGGGTGGACAAGGGGTGATTCTCCTTAAACAGTCGTCCCCACACCCACATGCTCAAAACAATTTAAAATGGCTCTCCAGGCTTCATATTCTCTTTCATCTAAACCATAATTAAGAATGGCTGTTTTTAACTCACTTTCTAAAGAACAAGAGTGCTGTATAACAGGATGTGGTAGCTACTGCAATGCAATAACCCCAGAATTGCAGTAGCTACTAACCTGTTTTCCTCTTGTACAATTTTCATTCATCTCTGGCAAGCAGGCAAATACTAACCCGTACTGAGACCTGGAAGGTATCCCAAAGGAATCAACCTGCCTCCATGCTTTGCCTCTCTAAAATACCCCTAAATGGGACTGTGTTACTGGTAGGAACTCACTGCAATTTTGTAGAAGACCAGAGGCTTTGGCATCAGACAGATCTGATTTCAAGTCCTAGCCCTGCTATTTGCCCTTTGTATGAGCACTTTGCTTTGCCTTGATTCCTGTTTTTTTATTTGAATAAAGGGCACAAATAGGGTTATTGTGAGAATTAAGTGAGATAATTCATGTAAAATCCCAACACTGTGTCTGATATAGAGTAAGGGCCCTGAATAAATGTTGACTGTTAGATATATTAAAAGGGCTTGAAATTATTATAAATTTAGCACAACTGGAAATAACATTTCAAGTGAAAAACTATTGGAATCATAGTTTTCTTCAATGAGCCTCATACATAATAGAAATGCTTTTCTAAAATTTAGAGAAACTTTAAAGAGACTTTGATTATGATTTCTAAAAAGGCAGGGATTGAGAGACTCTTTAATAAGACAGTCCTTTATCATGACAAAACTACCCTAGGAAAGCTTCATCCAAGAATTGTCACAGCATCCATTTTAGGAACCCAGGTTGAAATAACATACTCCCCCCGCCTCAACCCCACTTTGCATATATGATGATTACAAAATGAAATAAAACAGGAAATATAATCATGCTATGATAAAAACCACTTTAAAACACAGTACAGAAATATGTAAGATTTGGGCCAGGCGCAGCGGCTCACGCCTGTAATCCCAGCTACTCAGAAGGCTGAGGTGGGAGAATCACTTGAATCTGGGAGGTGGAGGTTGCAGTGAGCCGAGCCAGCCTGGGCAATAGAGCGAGACTCTGTCTCAAAAAAAAAAAAAAAAAGAAAGAAAGAAGTAAGATTTGAAATTTTATATGATAAACTTCATTCTGGAGGCCAAAATTTTCAAATACAACTTTCATTTTTAGAAAAGAGAAAAGGGAGGAAAACAGTTATAAAGTAAATAAAATGGAACGCATTTAGTTTACTGGACATTTTAATTTCTTATAAAATTAATTCACCTATATCTAACTCTACTTAATACAGTTGTTATTGACTAGAAATGCATAATTTTCTTACTTTCCATTTTTACTCATTCACTCACTTGATAAATATTTTTTAAAACCTACACTAAAACTTGTTTTTTGTTGTGAACTACACAGCCTGTTTAATAGTGAAACATCTCTTTGACAGTAGAATATCTCCATACACTGATAAAAAAGTCTATGCTTAAATCACTTTTTTGGTATTTGTAATTTATTATGACCTTCCAAAAGGCAGACATTAGAGAATGAAGGTTAAAGTATTTGTATCTATGACACAAAATAGTGTGAGACCAGACTGTAAAGAATTTAACTTGAAGTGGATGCTCTTACAGTGTACAAAACATGTCTTGTCTCATTTTACTTGGCCAAGGGTAATAAAGAGGATAAGTAACAGTATTGTCCAGAAGCCAAAAAAGCCTAGAGGCAAAAAATTGCAGATGGCTTCACAACACAGCTCAAGTTACTGGAATCTAGTAAAGGATGAATTTAGAAATACAGTAAACTTTTGTTTATCTTGGAATTCAAACAACCAGCATATGCAGATAATGAGAAAGTTCTTCCTTTCTATTCTGCACTCTATTTTTAGGAAACGAAACAAGTAGGAAATATGCTTTTGCCAGAATTTTGCAGAATTTTGGTTTAAAAACCAAAACCAAGATATGCCATAGTGACCCTATGAAATGGGGCACTATGAAATGGGTTACACCTAACAGGTTAGGTGTAATTTTTCACATCTTCCATATAGCTATACAGTGAAAATTGGTCAGGGTTACATAAATCAGGTTTAACCAGACCAGCATTTCCTGTGCATTTTGTCCAGTTAGTCATACATGCGATAAGTGTGTATGCCCCCTGCCATGTGTCAGGTATAGAGTAGGCCCATGGTACAATTCTGTGCAAATTATTCTGAGAATGTACATGAATGAGGACTTTCATTTAAGGAAATAGTGAGAAATTAGGTTGGGAAAGTAGTTTGGAGCCTGACTCTGAAAGGCTTTGAAGATCAGGCTAAAGGATCGTGGAAGAATTTTTGTGACAAAGAATGATATGACCAAAGGAGGGTTTTATTGCACTCATTTAGAAGTGGGTTGCAGGCTAATGATCTCCCTCTCTCCTTTCATGGGACCACTGCTGATATAGGCAGAGGGGTGGGAAGCGAGCTGTTAGTGGCTATAACAGGACCCTTCATCTGAGATGGTCAGTGGGATTTGCTGGGCCAAATGGAATAAGCTGAGTCGCAAATCATAGAGGGGAGGTGAAGTTCAATGTGCCTGGTGAATGGTCAAGGGGCACCAAATCAGCAAAGGGTAGAAATAGACACTGGGGTATGAACCAAGAATTTAAAACCAAGGAGGTTAAAGTGCATTGTGTTAAGTACATTATCCATATCTGTTACCCTCTAATAATAAACATATCACCTAACAAATCTGCTACTATAACTGCTGTTATAGTACATATTCATCTTATGTACTTGTGATTGGTAGATTAATTGAAAATATTTCAATAAGTCTAAACTGTATTTTGTGAAGGCAGCAAGGATAGACTTAACTTTCCATCTTCTTTTTATGAAGTAACGCAAGCAGAAGAATATATAATGAAATTAAGGTTTTGTAGGAACATGTACATCATCTGTGTACCTGTGGTGCCAACTTTCTGGGTTCACAAAAGGAAACGATCATGGAAAGCACCAAAGGTCAGTAAGTTCTTGTGCTCACAAATATGAATGGAGAGAAGTTCCAAGGATCTGGACAGGAGATCTGATATATCTGCTTTTTAAAAGCAGGACTTGGCTCAGCCCTGCGATGCCTGTGGACTTGCTACAAAAACCTGTGCCTGAATTACTCGTATTTAATTATTTTCTGTCTACTTTCTCTCCAAATAAAGGACATGAGTTGTTGTAGCATCAGGTATTTATATTTCAGGAACTTGTGTTTTAAAAAAACAAAAAAACAAAAAAAAAACACACAGTTCTAGTTTTCCTTGTTCATCCCATGGTCAAGGTACTAGTGAGCAGAGAAATAACCTAAAGGCAAGTTGTACTTAAGAGAGGAATAGGGATCTGAGGTCTCAGAATTGGCCATAGAATTAATACTTAGGCACAGAATAATTGCAAGTTCAATGAATACAAAGGAAAAGAAAATTAAATAAAAGTATTTGTTACAGAATTTTAATACTTTATGAATTCCAAGGAATTTTTATTTTTTTAAAATGGTCTTTTCTTTTTAAACTTTAAGTTCTAGGGTACAGGTGCACAACGTGCAATGTTGGTTTGCTGCACCCATCAACTCATCAGTTACATTAGGTATTTCCCCTAATGCTATCCCTCCCCTGGCTCCCCACCCCATGACAGGCACCCATGTGTGATGTTCCCCTCCCTGTGACCAAGTGTTCTCACTATTCAATTTCCACCTATGAGTGAAAACATGCAGTGTTTGGTTTTCTGTCTTTGTGATAGTTTGCTCAGAATGATGGTTTCCAGCTTCATCCATGTACCTGCAAAGGACATGAACTCATCCTTTTTTATGACTACATAGTATTCCATGGTGTATATGTGCCACATTTTCTTAATCCAGTCTATCATTGATGGACATCTGAGTTGGTTTCAAGTCTTTGCTATTGTGAATAGTGCCACAGTAAACATATGTGTGCATGTGTCTTTATAGTAGCATGATTTATAATCCTTTGGGTATATACCCAGTAATGGGATTGCTGGGTCAAATGGTATTTCTAGTTCTAGATCCTTGAGGAATCACCAGACTGTCTTCCACAATGGTTGAACTAATTTACACTCCCAACAACACTATAAAAGTGTTCCCGTTTCTCCATATCTTCTCCAGCACCTGTTGTTTTCTGACTTTTTAGTGATTGCCATTCTAACTGGTGTGAGATGGTATCTCATTGTGGTTTTTATTTGCATTTCTCTGATGACCAGTAATGATGAGCATTTTTTCATAGGTCTGTTGGCTGCATAAATGTCTTCTTTTGAGGAGTGTCTGCTCATATCCTTTGCCCACTTTTTGATGGGGTTGTTTGTTTATATCTTATAAATTTGTTTAAGTTATTTGTAGGTTCCGGATATTAGACCTTTGTCAGATGGGTAGATGCCAACATTTTCTTCCATTCTGTAGGTTGCCTGTTCACTCTGATGGTAGTTTCTTTTGCTGTACAGAAGCTCTTCAGTTTAATTAGATCCCATTTGTCTATTTTGGCTTTTGTTGCCATTGCTTTTGGTGTTTTAGTCATGAAGTCCTTGCCCATGCCTATGTCCTGAATGGTATTACCTAGGTTTTCTTCTAGGGTTTTTATGGTTTTAGGTCTAACATTTAAGTCTCTAATCCATCTTGAATTAATTTTTGTATAAGGTGTAAGGAAGGGATCCAGTTTTAGCTTTCTACACATGGCTAGCCAGTTTTCCCAGCACCATTTATTAAATAGAGAATCCATTCCCCATTTCTTGTTTTTGTCAGATTTGTCAAAGATCACATGGTTGTGGATGAGTGGTGTTATTTCTGAGGCCTCTATTCTGTTCCATTGGTCTATATCTCTGTTTGGTACCATTACCATTCTGTTTTGGTTACTGTAGTCTTGTAGTATGGTTTGAAGTCAGGTCATGTGCTGCCTCCAGCTCTGTTCTTTTTTACTTAGGATTGTCTTGGCAATGCGGGCTCTTGTTTGGTTCCTTATGAACTTTAAAGTAGTTTCTTCCAATTCTGTGAAGAAAGCCATTGGTAGCTTGATGGGGATGGCACTGAATCTATAAATTGTCTTGGGCAGTATGGCCATTTTCACGATATTGATTCTTCCTATCCACAAGCATGGAATGTTCTTCCCTTTGTTTGTGTCCTCCTTTATTTCCTTGAGCAGTGGTTTATAGTTCTCCTTGAAGAGGTCCTTCACATCCCTTTAAGTTGGACTCCTAGGTATTTTATTCTATTTGAAGTAATTGTGAATGGGAGTTCACTCATGATTTGGCTCTCTGTTTGTCTGTTATTGGTGTTTAGGAATGCTTGTGATTTTTGCACATTGATTTTGTATCCTGAGACTTTGCTGAAGTTGCTTATCAGCTTAAGGAGATTTTGGGCTGAGACAATGGGGTTTTCTAAATATACAATCATGTCATCTGCAAACAGGGACAATTTGACTTCCTCTTTTC
>NW_016817072.1:713582-724155 GCF_001698545.2 Rhinopithecus bieti
CGACCTTTCTCTCTGGATGCCCTTAACAATTTTCCTTCATTTCAATCTTGGTGAATCTGACAATTTGTGTCTTGGGGTTGCTATTCTCGAGTAGTATCTCTGTGGTGTTCTTTGTATTTCCTGAATTTAAATGTTGGCCTGCCTTGCTAGGTTGGGGAAGTCCTCCTGGATAATATCCTGAAGAGTGTTTTCCAACTTGGTTCCATTCTCCCTGTCACTTTCAGGTACACCAATCAAACATAGATTTGGTCTTTTCACATAGTCCCATACTTCTTGGAGGCTTTGTTCATTTCTTTTTATTCTTTTTTCTCGAAACTTCTCTTGCTGCTTTATTTCATTAATTTGATCTTCAGTCACTGATATCATTTCTTCCACTTGATTGAATCAGCTACTGAAGCTTATGCATACATCCTGTAGTTCTCGTGCCATGGTTTTCAGCTCCATCAGGCCATTTCAGGCCTTCTCTACACTGTTTATTCCAGTTAGCCATTCATGTAATCTTTTTTCAAGGTTTTTATCTTCCTTGTGATGGGTTCGAACATCCTCCTTTAGCTCAGAGAAGTTTGGTATTACTGACCTTCTGAAGCCTACTTCTGTCAGCTCATCAAAGTCAGTCTCCATCCAGCTTTGTTCCATTGCTGGCGAGGAGCTGTGATCCTTTGGAGGAGAAGAGGTGCTCTGGTTCTTAGAATTTTCAGCTTTCTGCTCTGGTTTCTCCCCATCTTTGTGGTTTTATCTACCTTTGGTCTTTGATGTTGGTGACCTACAGATGGGGTTTTGGTGTGGATGTCCTTTTTGTTAATGTTGATGTTATTCCTTTCTGTTTGTTAGTTTTCCTTCTAACAGTCAAGTCCCTCAACTGCAGGTCTGTTGGAGTTTGCTGGAGGTCCACTCCAGACCCTGTTTGCCTGGGTAGTACCAGCAGAGGCTGCAGGACAGCAAAAATTGCAGAACAGCAAATATTGCAGAACAGCAAATATTGCTGCCTGATCCTTTGTTTGCAAGCTTCATCCCAGAGGGGCACGTGCCTGTATGAGGTGTCAGTCGCTACTGGGGAGCTATCTCCCAGTTAGGCTACAGGGTTCAGGGATCCACCTGAGGAGGCAATCTGTCCATTCTCAGAGCTCAAATGCCATGCTGGGAGAACCACTGCTCTCTTCAGAGCTGTCAGACAGGGATGTTTAAGTCTGCAGAAGTTTCTGCTGCCTTTTGTTCAGCTATGCCCTGCTCCCAGAGGTAGAGTCAACAGAGGCAGCAGGCCTTGCTGAGCTGCAGTGGGCTCCATGCAGTTCAAGCTTCCCTGGCTGTTTTGTTTACCTACTCAACCCTCAGCAATGGCAGACGCCCTTCCCCCTGCCAGGCTGCTGCCTCGCAGGTGGATCTCAGACTGCTGTGCTAGCAGTGAGCCAGGCTCTGTGGGCATGGGACCCACTGAGACAGGCGTGGGATATAATCTCCTGGTGTGCCGTTTGCTAAGACCATTGGAAAAATGCAGTATTTAGGCGGGAGTGCCCCATTTTTCCAGGTACAGTCTATCACGGCTTCTCTTGGCTAGGAAAGGGAAATTCCCCAACCCCTTGCACTTCTTGGGTAAGGCATTGCCCTGCTCTGCTTCAGCTTGCCTTCTGTGGGCTGCACCCACTGTCCAACCAGTCCCAATGAGATTGAACATTTCAGTTGGAAATGCAGAAATCACCCGTCTTCTGTGTCGATCACGCTAGGAGTTGCAGACCAGAGCTGCTCCTATTCGGCCATCTTGGAACAGACCCCATTTTTTTTTTCCATGAAGCCTCTTCATTTTTCTCTCCTAATGAAACTTTTGTCTTTTGTTTTTGAGACAGAGTCTCACTCTACTCCCCAGACTGGAGTTCAGTGGTGATCTTGGCTCACTGCAACCTCCGCCTCCTGGGTTCAAGCAATTCTCCTGCCTCAGCCTCCCAAGTAGCTGGGATTACAGACACATTCCCCATCCCCAGCTACTTTTGTATTTTAGTAGAGACAGTGTTTCACCTTGTTGCCCAGGCTGGTCTCGAACTCCTGACCTCAGGTGATCCACTTGCTTCAGCCTCCCAAAGTGCTGGGACTACAAGTGTAAGCCACCACACCCAGCCATAATGAAACTTTTGAAAGACAATGAATATCTTTCTAATGATGAAGCTGTAAGTATATAGTTTAAAAAGATGTGTGATAATGGGAATTAGACAGCTTATTCCTAATCACATAGCAAGATAGTCTGAAAAATTTTAAAGGCAATAGTAATAAATAGCGTACACCATGTGGGAAAAACATAAAATGGAGAGATATTAATTAAGACATATTAATGGAAGTGAGAATAATCCATTTTTTAAAAAGTCAAAGAAAGCCAATTAAAGCTTATTTGTTACAATTAAAATATTTCAGTTCCATACACTTAACTTGAAATAGTTCTCTTCACTTCTAGGACAATTAATGCCAGAATCACCAATTGCTCTCATTCATTTTTTGAGAGGATCAGGCCATCTAGTGGTAAAGAGACCTATCTATCACAATGGGCAGTATAAATACCTTGTGGATTACATATGATGCTATATGAGGGTGGGAGTAACAGCAAAGAACTGTCACATAGAAATATCAGGTTAGCCTCAGACAGTATTTTGTAAAAGCGTATTGTTTTTCTTAATGTAGAGAAAAGAGGAATTCACCACAAATACTGAAAAACAACACAAAGGGAATAACTAGCTCAGTAATAAAAAAGTTAAAATAATTACTTTTATAATCAAAACTGTGATTCATATGGTTGAATTTCTTTGATCAAACTAAGTATTAGAGCATCAATGCTGCTTCCTAATGTCTAAGATTTAGTCTTGACAGATGTTTAAATTTGAATTATTTACTCATATCAACTGAAAAGTGTAATTCCAAATAATTAAGGTTTATTAGTTGGCTAATTTAGTAAATAGCCTCTTATGTACTGGAGACTCTGTGTTGGGTGATAGAAAGGTAACCAGTTAATCTGGCAGTTTGAACTCACTGGAGAACAAACATGAATTAGTTTTCTTTTTTTCCAGTCACTACTCTCTCAATAGAATCCTAGGCAGATACATAACTTGCTAGTTGCCTTCAGTTATTAAACAACGCCTAGCCATTTATAATCTCTAGTCTCATCTTCTCTCCTTCCCCAGCCCCTGCTTGATTGTAACTCAGGGGACAAGGACAGGGAGACAAGAGCTGTTTGTTCACTGTTCTCACCCTCTTCCTCCTTTCCAAGCTCTCCTGAGTTTGAGGACATGGAGGAGAGATTAAAAGGAAAGGGTACCAGTCTTTTTAACTAGTTGAGCTCATTACTAAAATTGCTATGCATTACTGCTTCTCTGGCAAATGTTGACTAGACATTTGTACCCTCTCTGTGGCAGGTTTCCTACTGCTGGTTCTGGTGGGAGCACTTGCGAGGCTCTTCAGGGGAACCATTTTCTTGACACCTTCAAGGGGTGGTGTACCCCATTGGTGTACCCCCTCTGTCTCTGGCTGCTGGAGTCACTTCAACCAGCAGAATGCCTACTAGCTGGGGCATGAGAAACACGGCTAAAGGCCTCCTACTCTCCTGGTATTTGACTCATGAAAGCATGCATTCTTGCTATACTTATTTCCAGTGATCGCTTCTCTCTACCCATCTCCAATTTTTTTCCTTGAAATGTAGTTGTGGGACAGGTCAATAAGACTACTGTGTAGGAAGTTGTACACCTGGGGAATGAGATTCTAGTCTCCCTGTATTGTGAACACCCAAATCTCTATAAGTTATTTTCTTGGTGCTCTGTTTATGGCTTGGGGGTGGGGGTATGTCCAAAGAGAGTTTCTAGGCCATGGCACAGGAAGGGGGAGCCTAAATGGAGTCTTGAAGAATCCCTGAGTTGAGGCCTTTGAGTTCAGGGAGACCAAAGCAGATAAAGTTTAATGGAAAGAATTTCAGAGAGAAGAGAGATGCACAGAAAGAGAACTCCAGATACCTGCAGAGGATTCCCTCGATTATTCAGCTGTGTACTGATAAGCACAACCATGTAAGGAAAGACTCTTACCATTAGACAGGAAACATGTACTTTCGTCAAGGAAAGACCCAAATTAATCAGAAGTAACAGGGCCAGAAATAATGCTTATTCCTCACCAGCCATACAGAAAAACTTCAAGGTTTATACAGCACTAGTAGAGTATATAAAAGCTTCTGCCTCAATAGTTGGGAACAACTAGGCTTAGATTGAGCACTGCTCTGCTTCCACCTAACAATCTTAAGAGCAAGATACAAAAGGACCAAATAGCTTCCAAATAACTGTCTTCTGGAATGAAGCCCAACAATGTTTATAGAATTACAAAAATATCTAGCACCCAACATGTTAAAGTTCATGATGTCTGCAACCCAGTAAAAATAACCAATAACCAGCTATACAGGAAACAGGAAAATACGACCTATAATGAGGATAAAATTAATCAGTTGAAAGTGAATCATAACTGATATAGAGTTAGAATGAGCAAAGACATTAAAATGATTGTGATAGTTGTATTCCATATCATAAAAAAGCAAAATAGAGACCCAAATCTAATTTTAGAGATGAAACAATAATATGTGAGATAAAAAATACTGGAGAGAATTAACAGCATATGAGATGTTACAGAAGAAAAACTTAGTGAACTTGAAGATAATAATAGAGACAATCTAAAATGAGACAACAGAAAGGGAATTAAAAAAACAACCACAGGGGAACAGTCAAGCAGTCTAAGAGACATGTAACTGGAGTCCCTGAAAGAGAGGAGAGAAACGGAGAAATAGAAAAAAATATTTGAAGACATAATAGCCAAAAATATTCCAAATTTGATGAAAAGTACAAACCCACAGAACAAAGAAGCTTATATGAACCTGAAGAAAATTGCACAAAGGAACATCACATTCAAACTGCTCAACCCTAGTGATCAAGAAAAGAAACAATACAAGCAGCCAAAGGTGAAAAAAATCACCTTATGCACAAAGGAACAAAAATTAGAATGACAGCAGATTCGTCACTGAAATCAATGCAAGTGAGAACATGGTGAAACAACATCTTCAATGTATTGAAAGAAAAAAAATCCTCTGTCAACCTGAAATCTATGTCCAGTGAAAATACTTTTCAAAAACGAAAGGAAAAAAAAAAGTGCTTTAGCAGACATAGAAAGGCTGAAAGATATTGAAAGAGATGGGGAGAAAAAAATCTGCAAGAATTCATCACCAGCAGAACTTTACTGCAAGAAATGCTAAAGAATGTCTTTCAGGCAGAAGGAAAATGATATCAGATGAGAAACATAGATCTGACATCACGACAAATGATGTCATAAGGAGTACAAAGGCTATGAGAAAAGAAATGGAGGTGGGTCTCAGCAGCTTGAGTGGCCGAAGTGAGAGGTGACAATGTGCTAGCAGATCCTCACTCTCAGCGCCTCCTTGGCCTTGGAGTCCACTCTGGTGGCGCTTGAGGAGCCCTTCAGCCCACCACTGCACTGTGTGAGTCCCTCTCTGGGCAGGCGAGGCCTGAGCTGGCTCCCTCTGCTTGCCGGGAGGTGTGGAGGGAGAGGCGCGGGCGGGAACTGGGGCTGCACCCTGGGCTCACAGTCCAGGGCGAGTTCCGACCGGCGCGGGCACAGACTCGGGAGTCCCCGCACTGAGAGCTGCCGGCCAGCGCTGCAGGCCCAGGGCAGTGAGGGGCTTAGCACTCAGGCCAGCAGCTGCGGTGGGTGTGCGGGATCCCCCAGCAGTGCCGGCCCACCGGTGCTGCCCTGGAGTTCTTGCTGGGCCTCAGGTGCCTCCCTGTGCCCGGGCTCAGGACCTGCAGCCCACCATGCCCGAATCACCCCAACGGTGGGCTCCCGCACAGCCAGACCGTGCTTGGTCGCATCAACCGCCCAGGGACTGAGGAATATGGGTGCAGTCCGCAGACCGGCAGGCAGCTCCCCCCTCAGCCCCTGTGCAGGATCCACCAGGTGAAGCCAGCGGGGCTTCTGAGTCTAGTGGGGACTTGTAGAACTTTTATGTCTAGCTAAGGGATCCTAAACGCACCAATCAACACTCTGTGTCTGGCTCAAGGTTTGTAAATACACCAATCAGTACTCTGTATCTAGCTAACCTAGTGGGGACTTGGAGAAGTTTTCTGTCTAGCACTCTGTGTCTAGCTGAAGGATTGTAAATGCACCAATCAGCACTCTGTCAAAACGGACCAATCAGCTCTCTGTAAAATGGACCAATCAGCAGAATGTGGGTGGGGTCAGATAAGGGAATAAAAGCAGGCTGCTGGTGCTAGCCAGCTGCCACCCTTTGCCTCCCCTTCCACACTGGTGGAAGCATTGTTCTTTTGTTCTTTGCAGTAAATTTGACTGCTGCTCACTCTTTGGGTGCACACNGACCTGCAGCCCACCATGCCCGAATCACCCCAACGGTGGGCTCCCGCACAGCCAGACCGTGCTTGGTCGCATCAACCGCCCAGGGACTGAGGAATATGGGTGCAGTCCGCAGACCGGCAGGCAGCTCCCCCCTCAGCCCCTGTGCAGGATCCACCAGGTGAAGCCAGCGGGGCTTCTGAGTCTAGTGGGGACTTGTAGAACTTTTATGTCTAGCTAAGGGATCCTAAACGCACCAATCAACACTCTGTGTCTGGCTCAAGGTTTGTAAATACACCAATCAGTACTCTGTATCTAGCTAACCTAGTGGGGACTTGGAGAAGTTTTCTGTCTAGCACTCTGTGTCTAGCTGAAGGATTGTAAATGCACCAATCAGCACTCTGTCAAAACGGACCAATCAGCTCTCTGTAAAATGGACCAATCAGCAGAATGTGGGTGGGGTCAGATAAGGGAATAAAAGCAGGCTGCTGGTGCTAGCCAGCTGCCACCCTTTGCCTCCCCTTCCACACTGGTGGAAGCATTGTTCTTTTGTTCTTTGCAGTAAATTTGACTGCTGCTCACTCTTTGGGTGCACACCGCCTGTATGAGCTGTAACTCTCACCGCAAAGGTCCGTAGCTTCACTCCTGAAGCTTGTGAGACCAGGAACCCACCCACCTGGAGGAACTAACAACTCCAGATGCACCGCCTTTAAGAGCTGTTACACTCACGGGGAAGGTCGGCAGCTTCACTCCTGTCAGTGAGACCACGAACCCACCGGAAGGAAGAAGCTCCAGACACATCTGAACTACTGAAGGAACAAACTCTGGACACACTGTCTTTAAGAACTGTAACACTCACTGCGAGGGTCCGCGGTTTCATTCTTGAAGTCAGGGAGACCAAGAACCCGCCAATTCCGGACACAGGAGGAGTGGCAGCGGCCAGGCAGCCCAGTTTGGCGAAGGCTCTGGGCGCGCTGCAGCCTGCAGGCACCGGGCAGGCGCCCTTCCTGCCGCCAGGAAGCCCAAGAGGGAGGTCAGCTCCACTGAAGGGGCCACCAAGGAAGAGCCCAAGAGGAGACTGGTGCGGTTGTCAGCTACACCTCCTGCAAAAGTGGAAGCAAAGCCGTAAAAGGCAACAACGAAGGATAAATCTTCAGACAAAAAAGTGCAAACAAAAGGAAAAAGGGGAGCGAAGGGAAAACAGGCCAAAGTGGCTAACCGAGAAACTAAAGACAAATGGGGAAATGAAAACTGAGGAGAGTTCAGCCTCTGATGATGCAGGAGAGAAAGAAGCCAAGTCTGATTAATACCATATACCATGTCTTATCAGTGGCCCCTGTCTCCCTTCTTGTACAATCCGGAGGAATACTTTCATCAACTATTTCATCAATGCAAGTTTGTTAGTAGCTCTAGAAATATTTTTAAGAAGGAGGGAATCCCACCTCATCCCATTTTTTAAGTGTAATGCTTTTTGTAAAGAGGTGAAATCTCTTTGCTAGTTGTTTATTTTCTGGTACAGCCAGAAAATAGTGTGGGATATTGAATTATGGGAGGCTTTGACGGTCTCGGGTGTCAGCTTAACATTCCATAGATGGGGGTTAGTTTTTATATCCTATGATACAAAGCATATTAAATGGCAATATGGAGTCAGTCCTGCATTTAATGTCTTGAACATTTTAAATTACTTCTGTTCCCTTGTTTTTTCATAGAATTTTTTCCTAAAGAAAACCACTCTTTGATCATGGCTCTCCCTGTTGGAATTGTGGGCATTCTGTAACATCTTTGGTTGTGGTAGTCCTGTTTTCCTAATAACTTGGTTACTGTGCTGTGAAAGATTACAAATTTGAATATGTAGTGTACATATTCAGTTATGAGCTGGTGGGCCGTATGTAACAGCTGACCAACATGTGAAGATACTGGTACTTGATAGCCTCTTAAGGAAAATTTGCTTCCAAATTTTAATCTGTAAAGTTACTGGAATAACTTTAAAAAAGAATTACAATACATGGATTTTTAGAATTTCGTTATGTATGTTAAGAATTGTGTACAAATTGAAATGTCTGTACTGATCCTCAACCAATAAAATCTCAATTATGAAAATAAAAAAAGAAACAGAAACATATTATTGTTAGTTTCTTATACATGAAGTGGCAAAATATCACTTGAAGATGGATATCACTTATTATAAACCCTAGAGCAACCTTCAAAACAAAAAAGATACAGCTAACACGTTAACAAAGGAAACACATTATAATAATACCAAATGTTCAATTAATATGAAAGAAAGCAGAAAAGGAGGAAAAAGGGAACAACAAATAGGTGAAAAAAATAGAAAACAAATAGCAAGATAATAGATTTAAACCTAATTATATCAATAATTACATTGTTGTAGTTTCTTTTGTATGAAAAATCTTAAATCTTAATAATGGATTTATGTAGTCATGTGCCACATAACAAGGTTTCAGTGATGGACCACATGTATGACTGTGGTCCCATAAGATTGTAGCATGTATTTTTACTGCACCTTCTCTATATTTAGATATGCTTAGACACAAATACTTACCATTGTGTTATAGTTGCCTACATATTCAATACAGTAATATGTTATATAGGTTTGTATCCCAGGAGCAATACACTATAACTTAGGTACATAGCAGACTATGTCATCTAGGTTTACGTAAGTACACGCTGATGTTTGCACAATGACAAAATCACCTAACAAAGCATTTCTCAGAGCATATCCTTGTTGTTAAGTGACTGGTCACTATATATGCTGCATATTTTGTAAGGAAAAGACAAAGGGAAGGATTGCATTTAGTCAACCTATCTAAGTAAGAAGGAAATCTAGGGGAGATTTTAGGGCAATGATGTGCTGGGTTGATATTAGACAAGGAGTTCCAGAGAAAACATGGCAAATGTTGGATGTAAGGTAGAAGCAAAATGGTATAAGAAGAAGGGGAAGGGGTGAGGGTTAAGATTTTTCTAAAAAAGATAACTTGGGATGAGGCAAGTTGAATTCCAATAAGAAAGAGTTGAGTCAGTGTATTAAAATCTCTAGATAATATTATAAACTGGAATAGTGCTTACTATTGATATGTATGTCTTAGAAAGACTTTTAAAACTTGTTTTTTGCTTTACTCTGAGGAATTTTAACCTTGTTATACTGATTCATTTCATTTAATTATAGAATATCATTAAAATAAAAGTATTAAAAGTGTGATATGACCTTCGTGTTGGCTCTTTCCAGTGGCTAACTTATTACCTCCGATAACAGTGAGAATGTATTACAGGGCAAAATTTTAAGGCAGGAAAAAAATTAAACTAATGTTATTTAATCTGGAACCCTTAGAAGGACTGAATAAAGAATTACATAAAGACCCAGATTTTTTTTTTTGTTTTTTTGCTATCCCCTTCCTGCTCCCCTCCAAGTATTTTCCTGGTTCCATATGCATGTAAACAAAAAATAATTTTTGATAATATCGATAAAATCTGATGCTTCAGTATCTTCTTCAGAAATTAATGGTTTTCTCATGTTCTTCATATCACATGTAGAAAGCTCGAATTTAGTACAGGCGCAAAGGACATACCTTTATAAATATGTTAAAACTTACATTCTTTATTTTTCTCCTGACATATCAAATATTTGATAATAATGAAAATAATAACAATACTCACTTATTGAACCCTCATAATGTAAGTTACTGTGACAGGCTCTATGTACATCATCTCATTTCTTCACCAATGCCTTTTCAGGTGAGTATTATTTCTCCTACGTTGCAGGTGAGAAAAGTGAGGTACAGAGAAGTTCAGTGACTCATCCCCGGGCACTCGGCTCCAACATGGGCTCCAACTCAGGTCCAGGTAATGCCAAAGTCCATGCTCCTAACCACAACCTATGCTTCTTCCCACAGCCATTCTCCTAATAATAAATGCATGGGGATTTTCCAAGTCCAATTTTAGAATATAGTAAGAAAAAAAATCAGATGCTCATTAAGCATAATTATCCCAAGCATATGAGAGTTTCAAGGATAACTTCGTAATAATAATAATTTTGTTCATAGATGAAGGAAGAAACTCCTGATTGACTTGAAAGAAACTAACATGAATTTGTTAAGCACCGACTATATACAAATCTTGGAAAACACTATTTCACATCATAATTTTTCTATAGTATAACTTGGTTTTCTTAACTTTAATTTCG
>NW_016817072.1:726537-738771 GCF_001698545.2 Rhinopithecus bieti
AAATNAAAACCACAATGAGATACCATCTCACACCAGTTAGAATGGCAATCATTTAAAAGTCAGGAAACAACTTTAATTTCTAAGAAACCAAAATCTATAAACTTTTCCGTCATGAAGATCACACATTTCAAAAGATCTTCTATTGTACTGCTTAGGTCAAAAGTAAACTATAATAAGATCTCTTGTTTTCCACTCAATTCCAGCAAGAGAAAAATGCTTAAGATTTACAAAAATAATTATTTAAAATCCCACTATAGAACAAAAAAGCACATTGAAAGACAACCTTACTTTTCCCGTAAATCCAACAGCTTGTCAGAAGTGTAGGGAAAACTCAGTAGGCAAATGTGAAATGTTTTTGCCCTACCCAGTAGACCATGTACTGAAACCGTAAGACATAAAGCAACCCATCAAAGCAAGAATTGTCTAGGGAGAAGAACATGACCAGTATATCACTTAAGGCATTGGGCTTAAAATACTAAAGGTGAGGCAAGACTTTAGAAAGTACTCTGTGGCTGTTGTTAGAATTTGCTCGGGGACTGTGGTTTAGCACTCCAAAGTAGCTAGCTCCCTGAAGCTGCTTTAGGTTATCCCACTCTTCTCCTATCCTAGGAGCATTATGATTAAAGGGCTAAGAATCACAGGAAACATGACCCTGTTTATTCCTCTTCACCCTTCAAGTTCTAATTCTAGTAAGCATCATTGTGTACTATGACTAGGCCCCCCCCCCCCCACAAAACAAACAAACAAACAATCCTCCCAAAAAACAGAAAGAAAAGAAAAGAAACTTTTCCAGCATGAAAGATGCCAATTTTGGTGACTTTTAATTTTGAATTAAATCAACTGGACAAGTCGTATCATAAAATTCTTAATTTTACCAAATAATAATAGTAATTTATCAACATCATTGTTATGAAATGTTTAGTTGATTTGTAATATTTAGCATGTTTTTCTTTTCCAGTATTTGGTATGGAAATTATGTTTACTCATTTTTCCTAATGATGATGAAATTTCATATCAATGTTGGGTTATAGTCCAAGTGCGGTAGCTCATGCTTATGATCCCAGCACTTTCAGAGAGGCTGAGGCAGGAGGATTACTTAAAGCCGGTAGTTTGAGACCAGCCTAGGCAACAAAGCAAGACCTTTACTCTACAAAAAAATTTTTTAAAATTTAAAAAACTTAACCAGGCATGGTGGCATGTTCCTGTAATCCCAGCTACTTGGGAGGTTGAGGGAGGGGGACCACTTGAACCCAGGAGTTTGAGGCTGCAGTGAGCTATGATTGTGACACTGCACTCCACCCTTGGCGACAGAGTGAGACCCTGTCTTCATTTTGTTAATTGATTAAAATTAAAATTATTTTATAAATATAAACATTATAAAGAAGGCAACTATTTATTATAATTATATTATGATTATAAATATTATAAAGAAGGCATGCATACTTCTCACATTAAAAAAGTAATTATCATCCAGGCGCAATGGCTCACACCTGTAATCTTAGCACTTTGGGAGGCTGAGGCAGGTGGATCACTTGAGATCAGGAGTTTGAAACCAGCTTGGCCAACATGGTGAAACCCCGTCTCTACTAAAAAAAAATACAAAAAAAAATTAGCTGGGCATGGCGGGGGATGCCTGTAATCACAGCTACTCGGGAAGCTGAGGCAGGAGAATTGCTTGAACTCGGGAGGCGGAGGTTGCCGTGAGCTGGGTTCATGCTACTGCACTCCAGCCTGGGCGACAAGAGTGAAACTCTGTCTCAAATAAATTAAATTAAATTAAATTAAATTAAAAAATAAAACAAAGTAATTATCATCCACCAGAAATTAATCAGCACATTTTTAGAAAGGCATTGTATTCTTAGCTTTATTACTAGCAACAAGTCTTGTATCTTAATATACACTGTGGCTTTGGGTCCAGCCAGAAGTAACAGAGTGTTCATACTCAGTGCTCAGTTTCATCTTCAAAATGGTCCTCAGAGAAAAAAAGCCAAAGACATCAGTGCTAGCTCAGAGTGGTGGAAATTGAATACTTTTTTTTTTTCTTTTATTTGACAGAGTTTTGCTCTTGTTGCCCAGGCTGGAGTGCAACGGCGTGATCTTGGCTCACTGCAACCTCTGCTTCCCAGATTTGAGCAATTCTCCTCCCTAAGCCTCCCAAGTAGCTGGGATTACAGGCGTGCGCCACCACGCCTGGGTAATTTTGTATTTTTAGTAGAGACGGGGTTTCTCCATGTTGGGTCAGGCTGGTCTTGAACTCTCAACCTCAGGTGATCTGCCTGCCTTGAACTCCCAAAGTGCTGAGATTACAGGTGTGAGCCACCACACCTGGCCTCAAATTTTATTCTTAAAAATAAAGCAGGGTTAGAGGTCAGAATTCTTCAATAGTAAAAGATTCTTTGAAAGAGAGCCTTCAATTGAATATGACCCATCGAACTATCTTATTATGTCTGATGATGTAAGGGGGAAAAAGTGTTATCCCAAGAGAAACTTTTGAAAGCTGTCATAATATTACTGTAAACATGTTCATATATACATACATCAGTACCCAAAATGTAAGTAGGGTATGTTCAATAGAATTCCTGTCTTCTAGGAATTTAAATGTTAAAGCTGCTATTATTGATGTAAGCTAACAAGTAAACATAAAAAATAGCAAAACATTTATAGTTTACCTAAGTTCAGTGACCAATTTTGAGTTTTTGTGATGTGGAAATACGCTATAATTTTCTGACTCCCACTGTGGAGTGAAGTCTTCTACAGCACCCCCTTGCAGAGAATTAGCTAGCATTTTTAAGACTGTGATGTACTAAAAGCTTTGAAAAAATAGCCTCAGCTATAGACTTTCTAAGTATTTTACCCAATGTTGCATTAGATAAGAAGCATCTTTTTTTATTCCTTCCTGAGAATACTCTTGAAAGAAACCTGTAAAAGTTGAAAAAGGCATACTCGTTGGAAATTGCTCTTGATCTTAGGAAATAGTGTCTATTATGTGTAAAAATATGACCAACTTGTAAACATGTCTCTAATATGAAAATAAATACAAATATTTCTATTTATAAGGAGAAAAACACTCTCATAATCACATTGATTCAGTTTATAAAACTTCTTGCTATCAAGCTAATTAAATAAGCTACATAACCATAATCTAATTTTGTTGAAATGAAAGAGTATTCTAAAAGGAATTGAGGCCAGGCATGGTGGCTCATGTCTGTAATTCCAGCATTTTGGGAGGCTGAGGCTGGTGAATAACTTGAGGTCAGGAGTTTGAGACTAGCCTGGCCAACTTGGCTAAACCCCATCTCTGCTAAAAATACAAAACAATTAAACAGGCACGGTGGCGCTCACCTGTAATCCCAGATATTCAGAAGGGTGAGGTGGGAGGATCACTTCAACTGGGGAGGTGGAGGCAACAGTGAGCCGAGATCACGCCACTGCACTCCAAACTACTCAATAGGCTGAGGCGGGAGAATCTCTTGAGCCCAGGAGTTTGGGGTCAGCCTGGGCAACTTAGTGAGACCCAGTCTCTTAAAAAAAAAGAAAGAAAGTTGAAACTTTACAAATAATATGGTTCTACTTTAGATGTCTCTCAATAGAGAGTCTATAAAATATAACTTATGAAGAAACTTAATAAGATCATAGGTTTTAAACAGAAATGCGCTTGCAAAAGATTAGAAGTTATAAGTACACAAGTACGCTGTGAATGACATTAGTTATATTTCAGTTTTTTTTTTTTTTTTTTGAGACAGAGTTTCGCTCTCGTTGCTCAGGCTAGTGTGCAGTGGCTCAATCTTGGCTCACTGCAACCTCCACCTCCCAGGTTCAAGTGATTCTCCTGCCTCAGCCTCCTAAGTAGCTGGGATTATAGGTGCCCACCACCACACCTGGCTAATTTTTGAAGTTTTCGTAGAGACTGAGTTTCACCATGTTGGCCAGGCTGGTCCCGAACTCCTGACCTCAAGTGATCTTCCTGCCTCAGCCTCCCAGTGTTGGGATTACAGGCGTGAGCCACTGTGCCCAGCCATATTTCAGATTTACTAGTGATCGCTTTGATAATGACTTTCCTGTATGTAAATTTTAAGTAATGTTATTTTTTTTCTCTTTCTGTGAATTATAGTAAAGAATTGATCGATTAAACATTTATTGACTTTTCTTTGTGCCAGGGATTGTACTATGAATATGACACATGCCTTCAAAAAATAGATATGTAAACAAATGGTAGCAGTACAACAACATGAGTGCTACAGGCTAGCATAGAATTATGCACACGCTGCTGTGGAAACACAGAGGAAAGAAAGCCTCTCTAATTCTGTGAGGTAGAGTGGAGGTTGGAATACCGAGGCATTATTAGGGAAGGCTTCTCAGAGCAGGTGAGGAATACTGAAGAGAACGGAATATTGAAGAGAAATTATTTGCCAATCAGGTAACTGGGGGGTGGGGGAAGGCATTTAACCAGAGTTCAGTAAGTCTAAAAGCTTTGGACTCTAGCTCTCATGGTAAGTATGACGGTAACAAATGTTTACTATGGCTGGGGCAGAGAGACCTATACTGAAAGGTTGGTAATTGATTTCACTTTGTTTCTTATCCGCCACATCAACATTTGTCAAGTCCTCTTGTTTCTATCTCAGAAATATCTCTGGAATATGGCTACTATCCTTAATTCCATCTCCCCTGTGCCTGCTCACTCCAAGCCACTATCATCTCTAACCGGAACCATTGCAATAGCTTCCTTTATAGGTGTTTCTGTTATCACTTTTACTCCCACTAAGAATAATCATTTAAAAAAATCAGAAGCCAGGCGCAGTGGCTCACATCTGTAATCCCAGCACTTTGAGAGGTCAAGGCAGGTGGATCACCTGAGGTCAGGAGTTTGAGACCAGCCTGGTCAACATGGTGAAACCCTGTCTACACTAAAAATACAAAAATTAGCCAGGTGTGGTGGTGTGCATCTGTAATTCCAAGTACTTGGGAGGCTGAGGCAGGAGAATGGGTTGAACCTGGGAGATGGAGGTTGCAGTGAGCCGAGATCGAGCCACTGCCCCCTAGCCTGAGCAACGAGAGCAAAACCCTGTCTCAAAAAAAAAAAAAAAAAAAAAAAAACAGATACAGTTAGTCCTAATTATGGCTCTGTGTAACACGGCTTCAGCCTGTCTGCTGCTCAAGTCCTTTATAGCATGTATCTTAACCATATTAATTAGTTAACTTTTCCATTTTTAGTTTTACTGACTGCTAGACTGTGAACTTCAAGGAAAGCCATGCTTGTTTATATTCCCAGTGTTTAGCGCAGAACAGAAACAAATAAGAAGAGAAGGAAGGGAAAGGGAAAGATAAAAAGAGATACAATGATTAAATGTAATGTGGTATTTTAAATGAGATTCAAGGAAAGAAAACAGATTAAAAACTAAGGAAATCTAGATGAAATATGGACTTTAGTCAATAACAATGTGTCAATATTGGTTTTTTAGCTATGATAAATGTACCATACTAATGTAAAATGTTAATGATCAGGGAAAACTGCATTCAAAATATAAGGAATTCTCTATAATACCATTGCAACTTTTTTTGTAAATGTAGAACTATTCTAAAATTACCAGTTTATTTAAAAGAAGGAGGAAAGAAAGGAGAAGTAGGCAGTATACAGCTGAGGAAGTGGGCAGGGGTCAGTTAAGAAGTTTCTCATATGTCATGTAATAAGTTTGACTTTTTCTGAAGTGAGGGAATGAAATGATTAGATTTGTATTTTGGAAAATTTAACTTTAATGCAAGGATTGGCGTGCTTTTCTCTTAAAGGACCAGGTAGTCAATATTTTAGAACTGTGTGCTGTATTACTTCCTGAGCTTGATGTCATAAAATGACCATGACTTTAGTGGCTTAAAACAACCAAAATTTATTTTCCCACAGTTCTGGAGACCAAGAGTCCAAAATCAAGGTGTTGGTAAGGCTGCACTGCCTCCAGAAGCTCTAAGGGAAGATGAGGTTCCTTGTGTCTTCCAGGTGTTCCTTGACTTTCTTGACTTGTGGCCACTTTGCTCCAGTCTCTGCCTTCATCTTTACATTGCCTTTGACTCCGTGTGTGTCTTCTGCGTGCTTCTTTTAAAGACAGTTATTGTTCAATTTAGGGCCTACTTGGGTAATCTAGGATGATCTCATCTCAATATTCTAATTTAATTATATCTGAAAAGACTTTTTTCCAAATAAGTTAACATTCTGAGGTCCCAGAAACTTGGAGGTGAACATATCTTTTTGGGGCCATCACTCAACCCACTTCACAGGCCGCGTAGTTACTGAGTTGAAACTACTCAGTCCAGTAGCGCTAAAACAGCCATAGACAAAACATACGTGAAAGAGTGTGACTATGTTCCAAAACACGTTTATGGCCTGGCTTTCATCTACAAGCTATAGTTTGTTGCTTCCTAATGGCAGTATAGAGGAAAAATTGGAAGACAGCAAATGAAGGCAGTTAAACAAGTTAGGAGGGAATTATAATGGTAGCCATTAAGGACAAGGAAGATTAGAATAAGACAATGGCAATAGAGAAGAGGGAAAGGAATCGAAAGTTAGTGAATAGAATCAACAAGAGTGGGTGACAGATTGCAGGGGATGGATGATTAAAGTTCATTAGAGAGATGGGAATTATGAGTCACATAGTGGATCAACACTTCCAACTTTTCAAAAGAACAACTTGAGACTCTCTACTTCCATTGTTTGAGAAATATTATCAAGATAAGTTTGTGTAACTCACACAGATGAGTACTGAAAAATAGAAGGGCTCAAAAAATGTTAAGATATTTTATTGCATAGCCAGAGATACAGTGTAAAGGATATTTTGAGGTCAGAGAAGACAGTAATTAGCCAGTTGGTTTATTTCTCTTTTTTTGAGATGGAGTTTTGCTCTGTTGCCCAGGCTGGAGTGCAGTGGTGAAATCTCAGCTCACTGCAAACTACACCTCCCGGACTCAGGTGATTCCCTGCCTCAGCCTCCCGAGTAGCTGGAATGACAGGCATGCACCACCACACCCAGCTAATCTTGTATTTTTAGTAGAGATAGGGTTTCACCATGTTGGCCAGGCTGGTCTCAAACTCCCGACCTCAGGTGATCCGCTGGCCTCAGCCTCCCAAAGTGCTGGGATTACAGGCATGAGCCACCACGCCTGCCTGGTTTATTTCTTAGAGGAACAAGACAGAGATAGCAAGTGGCCAGATAGGAACAGCTCCAGTCTGCAGCTCCCAGTGAGACTAACACAGAAGGCAGGTGATTTCTGCTTTTCTAACTGAGGTACTCGGTTCATCTCACTGGTACTGATTAGACCGTGGGTGCAGCCCACAGAGGGTGAGCAGAAGCAGGGTGGGGCGTCACCTCACCCGAGAAGTGCAAGGAGTAGGGGAGCCTCCCTCCCCCAGCCAAGGGAAGCTGTGAGGGACTATGCTATCAGGCCCAGATACTATGCTTTTCCCAGTTTTGCAACCCGCAGATCAGGAGATTCCCAGGGCCCTGGGCGGCTGTTTGAGCAGACACTGAGCTGGATGAAGTTTTTTTCTGTTTTTTGTTTTTTTTCCCCATAGCCCCGTGGTGCCCGGAACCCCAGCAACAGAACCATTCACTCCCCTGGAAAGGCGGCTGAAGCCAGGGAGCCAAGTGGTCTCGCTCAGTGGGTCCCACTCCCACAGAGCCCAGCAAGCTAAGAACAGCCAGCTTGAAATTCTTGCAGCCAGCACAGCAGTCTGAAGTAGACCTGAGACAACTGAGCTTGGTTGGGGGAGGAGCGTCCACCATTACTGAGGCTTGAGTAAGCGGTTTTCCCCTCACAGTATTAAGGAAGCTGCTGGGAAGTTCGGGGGACCTCAACGCAGGATGACAAAGTGGCTGTGGCCAGACTGCCTCTCTAGATTCCTCCTCACTGGGCAGGGCATCTCTGAAAGAAAGGCAGCAGCACCAGTCAGGGGCTTATAGATAAAACTGCCATCTCCCTGGGGCAGAGCACCGGTGTTGGGGGTGTGGGCGACTGCGGATGCAGCTTCAGCAGACTTAAAGGTTCCTGCCTGGTGGTTCTGAAGAGAGCAGCGGATCTCCCAGTACCACGCTTGAGCTCTGCTAAGGGACAGACTGCCTCCTCAAGTGGGTCCCTGACCCTCATGCCTCCTGACTGGTTGATACCTCCCAGCAGGGGTCACCAGACAACTTATACAGGAGAGCTCCAGCTGACATCAGGCAGGTGCCCCTCTGGGACGAAGCTTTCAGAGGAAGGACTAGGCAGAAATCTTTGCTGTTCTGCAGCCTCCACTGGTGATACCCAGGCAACAGGGTCTGGAGTGGACCTCCAGCAAACTCCAGCAGACCTGCAGCAGAGGGGCCTGACTGTTAGAAGGAAAACTGACAAACAGAAAGCAATAACATCAACATTAACATCAACAAAAAGGACACTACCTCAAAACCCCATCCAAAGGCCCATCAGCATCAAAGATCAAAGCTAGATAAATCCACGAAGATGAAGAAAACCAGTGCAAAATACTGAAAATTCCAAAAACCAGAACGCTTCTTTTCCTCCAAATGATTGCAACTCCTCTCCAGCAAGGGCACAAAACTGGATGGAGAATGAGTTTGACAAATTGACAGGAGTAAGCTTCAGAAGATGGGTAATAACAAACTCCTCTGAGCTAAAGGCACATGTTTTAACCCAATACATGGAAGCTAAGAACCTTGATAAAAGGCTACAGGAACTGCTAACTAGAATAACCAGTTTAGAGAAGAATATAAATGACCTAAGGGAAAGGAAAAACACAGCATGAGAACTTCGTGTAGCACACACAAGCATCAATAGCCGAATCAATCAAGTGGAAGAAAGGATATCAGAGATTGGAGGTCAACTTAATGAAATAAAGCATGAAGACAAGATTAGGGAAGAAAGAGTAAAAAAGAATGAACAAAGATGCCAAGAAATGTGGGACTATGTGAAAAGACCAAACCGACGATTGAAAGTGACAGGGAGAATGGAATCAAGTTGGAAAACACACTTCAGGATATTATCCAGGAGAACTTCTCCAACCTAGCAAGATAGTCCAACATTCAAATTCAGGAAACACAGAGAACACCACTAAAATACTGGTGAGAAGAGCAACCCCAAGACACATAATCATCAGATTCTCCAAGGTTGAATTGAAGGAAAAAATATTAAGGGCAACCAGAGAGAAAGGTCATGTTACCTCCAAAGGGAAGCCTATCAGACTAACAGCGGATCTTTCTGCAGAAACCCTACAAGCCAGAAGAGAGGGGGGTCAATATTCAGCATTCTTAAAGAAAATAATTTTCAACCCAGAATTTCATATCCAGCCAAACTAAGCTTCATAAGCGACAAATTGACAAAAGTAGGTGAAGGAGGAAGAAAATCTTTTACAGACAAGCAAATGCTGAGGGATTTTGTCACTACCAGGCCTGCCTTACAAGAGCTCCTGAAGGAAGCACTAAATATGGAAAGGAAAAACTGGTACCAGCCACTGCAAAAACATACCAAAATATAAAGACCAATGACATTATGAAGAAACTGCATCAACTAATGTGCAAAATAACCAGCTAACATCATGATGACAGGATCAAATTCACACATAACAATATTAACCTTAAATGTAAATGGGCTAAATGCCCCAATGAAAAGACACAGACTGACAAATTGGATAAAGAGTCGAGACCCATTGGTGTGCTGTATTCAGGAGACCCATTTCATGTGCAAAGACACACATAGGCTCAAAATAAAGGGATGGAGGAATATTTACCAAGCAAATGGAAAGCAAAAAAAGCAGGGGTTGCAATCCTAGTCTCTGATAAAACAGACTTTAAGCCAACAAAGATCAAAAAAGACAAAGGAGGGCATTACATAATGGCAAAGGGATCAATTCAACAAGAAGAGCTAACGATCTAAATATATATGCACCCAACACAGGAGCACCCAGATTCATGAAGCAAGTTCTTAGAGACCTATAAAGAGACTTAGACTCCCACACAATAATAGTGGGAGACCTTAACATCCCACTGTCAATATTACACAGATCAATAAGACAGACAATTAACAAGGATATTCAGGACTTGAACTCAACTCTGGACCAAGTGGACCTAATTGACATAATCCATGACATAGACAGAACTCTCAACCCCAGATCAACAGAATGTATGTTATTCTCAGCACCACATAGCACTTGTTCTAAAATGGGCCACATAATTGGAAGTAAAAGACTCCTTAGCAAATGCAAAAGAACAGAAATCATAACAAACAGTCTTGTAGACAACAATGCTATCAAATTAGAACTCAGGATTAAGAAACTCACTCAAAACTGCACTACTACATGGAAATTGAACAACCTGCTCCTGAATGACTACCGGGTAAATAACGAAATTAAGGGAAAAATAAGTAAGTTCTTTGTAACCAGTAAGAACAAAGACACAATGTACCAGAATCTCTGGGACACAGCTAAAGCAGTGTTCAGAGGGAAATTTATAGCACTAAGTACCCACATCAGAAAGCTGGAAAGATCTAAAATCCTTTAATTGTGTCCTAAATTACAATTAAAAGAACTAGAGAAGCAAGAGGAAACAAACTCAAAGGCCAGCAGATGGCAAGAAATAACTAAGATCGAGCAAAACTCAAGGAGACAGAGACACAAAAAACCCTTCAAAAAATCAATGAATCCAGGAGCTGGTTTTCTGAAAAGATTAACAAAATATATAGACTGCTAGCCAGACTCATAAAGAAGAAAAGAGAGAAGAATCAAACAGACACAATAAAAAATGATAAAGGGGATATCACCACTGAACCCACAGAAATACAAACTACCATCAGAGAATACTATAAACACCTCTATGCAAATAAACTAGAAAATCTGGAAGAAATAAATAAATTCCTGGACATATACACCCTCCCAAGGCTAAACCAGGAAGAAGTTGAATCACTGAATAGACCAGTAACAAGTTCTGAAATTGAGGCAGTAATTAATAACCTACCAACCAAAAAATGCCCAGTACCAGACAGATTCACAGCCTAATTCTACCAGAGGTATAAAGAGGAGCTGGTACTGTTCCTCCTGAAACTATTCCAAACAATAGAAAAACAGGGACTCCTCCTTAACTCTTTTTATGAGACCAGCATCATCATGATACCAAAACCTGGCAGAGACACACACACAAAAAAGAAAATTTCAGCTCAGTATCCCCGATGAACATCAACGTGAAAATCCTCAATAAAATACTGGCAAACTGAATCCAGCAGCACATCAAAAAGCTTATCCACCATGATCAAGTCGGCTTCATCCCTGGGATGCAAGGCTGGTTCAACATACACAAATCAATAAATGTAATTCATCACATAAAAACAACCAATGACAAAAACCACGTGATTATCTCAATAGATGCAGAAAAACCCTTCGACAAAATTCAACACCTCTTCATGCTAAAAACACTCAGTAAACTACGTATTGATGGGACACATCTCAAAATAATAAGATCTGGAGGCATCATGCTACCTGGATTCAAACTATACTACAAGGCTACAGTGACCAAAACAGCATGGTTCTGGTACCAAAAGAGATATATGGACCAACAGAACAGAGGCCTCAGAAATAACACCACACATACTACAACCATCTGATCTTTGACAAACCTGACAAAAACAAGCAATAGGGAATGGATTGTCTATTTAATAAATGGTGCTGGGAAAACTAGCTAGCCATATGCAGAAAACTGAAATGGGACCCCTTCCTTACACCTTATACAAAAATTAACTCAAGATAGATTAAAGACTTAAATGTAAAACCTAAAACCATAGAAACCGTAGAAGAAAACCTAGGTAATACCATTCAGAACATAAACATGGGCAAAGACTTTGTGACTAAAACACCAAAAGCAATGTCAACAAAAGCCAAAATTGACAAATAGGATGTAATTAAACTAAAGAGTTTCTGCACAACAAAAGAAACTATCATCAGCATGAACAGGCAACCTACAGAATGGGAGAACATTTTTGCAATGTTCTAATTGCAAAGGTCTAATATCTAGAATCTACAAGGAACTTAAGCAAATTTACAATAAAAAAAAAACCCCATGAAAAAGTGGGTGAAGGATATGAACAGATGTTTCTCAAAAGAAGACATTTATGTGGACAACTAACATATGAAAAAGAGCTCATCATCACTGATTATTAGAGAAATGCAAATAAAACCACAATGAAATAAAACCATCTCACACCAGTTAGAAT
>NW_016817072.1:740634-750086 GCF_001698545.2 Rhinopithecus bieti
TGAGTTTGTGTCCTTTGTAGGGACATGGATGCAGCTGGAAGCCATCATTCTCAGTAAACTATTGCAAGAACAGAAAACCAAACACCACATGTTCTCACTCATAGGTGGGAATTGAACAATGAGATCCCTTGGGCTCTGGAAGGGGAACATCACACACCGGAGCCTATTATGGGGAGGGGGGAGGGGGGAGGGATTGCATTGGGAGTTATACCTGATGTAAATGATGAGTTGATGGTTGATGACGAGCTGATGGGTGCAACACACCAACATGGCACAAGTATACACATGTAACAAACCTGCATGTTGTGCACATGTACCCTAGAACTCAAAGTATAATAATAAAAAAAAGTAAATAATAAAGGCTAAATGACATTGCAAACAAACAAACAAAAGAATATTACATGCTTTTGCTAATTTAATCCTCATAATGTTGTGATCTTTTTAAAGATTTATAACCCTCATTATAATATGGCCAAATTGAGAACAGGACACCAAGTAACTTATCCAAAATTACATCATTTTTTAACCTTGTTACAACAGTAAGATTTGAAATTAATTTGACAGTAACTCTGGCTGCAGAATCTATGCTCATAAACACTAAGCAGCGTATCTCCTTGTGCAGAGAGCAATAACCTTGCACTGTCTGCACTGTCTAATGCTCTAAGCAATAGCCGTAGGTGGCCATGAGCACTTGAAATGTGGCCATTCCGATTTCAGGTGTGCTGTAAGTGTAAAATACACATCAGATTTTGAATATTTAATACAATAGATAATGTGAAAATGTAAAATATTTCATCAGTGATTTTGACAATGATTACATGTGGAAATAATATTTGGGATATACTGATGTTATTATTGTTAAATGTTATAACATGTTAATGTTAATAAGATGTTATTAATATTAAAATTAATTTTATTTGTTAAAAAAAAAAGAAAATGTGGCACATATATGGAATACTATGCAGCCATAAAGAAGAATGAATTCCTGTCCTTTGCAGGGACATGGATGAAGCTGGAAACCATCATTCTCAGCAAATCAACACAGGAACAGAAAACCAAACACCATATATTCTCACTCACAAGTGTGAGTTGAACAATGAGAACACATGGACACAGGGAGTGGAACATCACACACCAGGGCCTGTCGGAGGGTGGGTAGCAAAGGGAGGGAGGGCATTAGGACAAATATCTAATGCATGTGGTGCTTAAAACCTAGATGACGGGTTGATGGGTGCAGCAAACCACCATGGTGCATGTATACCTATGTAACAAACCTGCACGTTCTGCACATGTATCTCAGAACTTGAAGTATAGTAACTAAATTTTTTTAAAAAGAAGAAACAAGACAATGCTAGGAAGAATGTCCTTTCTTATTAAAGACATCAGTGTGTAAATAGTTCCCCCCATCATGCAAAGAGTAAGATGGCTGAGGTTGTTATTTATAATTAATATGCATATATCCACTTATAGTTTATAAAGTTCTGGCATAATACATCATGTCATTTGATCCTCATGTCTCTGAGGTAAGGAGGACAGATATTATTATCACACCTGAAGCAAAGAAAAGTTAAGTAATATTTTCAAGGTCACACAGATAGCACACAATTGTGTGCAGATGCATTCTGGTTTGCTTATTTCAAATCTTGGGCTATTTCCTTTGCACTGTCTATGAAGTTGGATCAGAGACCTGTGATAATGTGTGGCCCATAAAGCTGGGTTGGTCAGCATGACCAGGAAGATAAAGATGAGATTAATGAGCTTCTTAACTAGGCAGCTGGGGTGGCCTTCCAGCTGTCCTTAAAGGGCAGGTGGCCAAAGAAAAAATTGCAGCCTTGAGAGCAAAAGCAGAATGCAGCATGGGCCGAAATGATGAGAGAAACTGGACCCAGAGCAGCGTTACAAAAATTATGGAGTGCAGAGATAAAGCAGGAATGTCATGAATGTAACCCAAAAGAGTGGGTGCCAACCTCGCCGGTGCAGCAGTTACTTGCAGAGCTTGTTAGCAATGTAGCTTCTCCAGCTGTAATTCAGGATTTCGGCTTAGAACTGAGTCTGCTGATTCCGTCAATCTGGGCTGGGGGTGGGGGGACAAGAAGAACCCCCTTTCCCACCCTATAAAATCTGAAAGAAAACATCCATTAAATAAGCCAGAGATAAAAGCAGCAGAAAACATCTACAGAGATTTTTGATGTTAGGGTAGCAAAATGTTGGCAATATAATAACATATTTTTAAGAAAAAGCAGAGGGAGTCTAGGTCTCTTTTAGAAAATAATTTAATGATATTTGTTGTCACCTGCCTTGTGCACAGTAATAAGCTAGATACTAGGAGTGCAGAAGTGAGTAAGAAATTAAGATAGACTTGGTCCTCATTCTCAGGGAGCTTACACTGCAGATGGAAGACTGATATTAAATAATTATATAATTATTGTATAATGTTTTATTATGCAACAGTATGAATGCAACAATGGAGGATGTCAAAACAGGGACAGACAACAGGGGAGCCTGACTCTGTCTGGGAGATCAGGCCAGGACCATCCCCTGAGGAAACAGCGTATGATTTCAGATCTGAAGAATTAGCTGGACTGGTCAAGAAAAGGGGGTGAGGAGGACAAAATAGGTACCCCAGTAAAATATTAATTTGCTGCTTCAAAAAATATTTACTGAGAACCCACAATGTGCCAAGTATTCTTCAGTTCTGGAATACAGCATTAAATAAGAGGAATAAACATTGAGCTTTATATCCCAGTTTATGAAACAAGACAAAATTTAAAAAATTACTAAACAGAAAATCAGCTGATAATAACAATATTGGAAGATTTCAGTTCTCCTCAAATCAATCTGTTGACTCAATGCAATGCCAATAAAAATCCCCGTGAGACTACACCTGTAGTGCCAGTTACTCTGGAGGCTGAGGCAGGAGAATAGTTTGAACCTGGGAGGTGGAGAGCCAAGATTGTGCTACTGCACTCCAGCCTGGGTGACAGAGTGAGACTATCTTAAAAAAAAAAAAAAAAAAGAGGAATTAGTTCGGGTGTGGAGCAATTAGTGAAAGTGTAAACTGGTACAACCATTTTGAAAAATAGCTTGGCAGTACCTGCTAAAACTGAACATGTGCATGTTGCATGACCCAGAGATTCTGCTCCCAGTTATAAACCAAACAGAGATACATTCATAAGTGCACTAAGAAACATGTGTATGGATGTTCACAGCAACATTATAATAGCTCCCAAACAGGAACAACCAAAATATCCATCAGCAAAAGAATGCTTAAACAAATTTGGTTTATTCTTAAATTGGAACACTAGACAGCAATGAAAGTCAACAAATCTACTACACGAAACAGTCATAAGCATGAAGATAATATTGAGCAAAGGAAGGCTGTAACATAAGAGTACATATTATATGATTCAATGTATTTAAAGTTCAAGTACAGGCAACATTAATTTATGGAAGTTGTATTTGGAGGGAGATTATTTTATTTCTTGATTGTGGGATAGGATGGGAATACAAGAGTGTTCACTTCATAAAAAATCATGAAGTTATATACTTAGGATTTTTGTACTTTTCTGTATGTAGGTGTGTTATAACTCAATTAAAGCATTTGCTTAAGAATTAAGACCATCCAAATCTCTAAATCTCTCTCCTTAGTGAGAAGGCATTGGTAACTATAACCTGAATAGAAACTTATTAAGAAAAATTAGTAGCAGAAATTATTAGAGTTAAACATTTCAGAAAAAGTGTTTAAGATTCATCTTTTGTGTGATTTAATTAATTTCATACCTTACTGTTATTCTAACTTCCCAATTAGAGGATATTCAGGTATAACTGAAGAAAAATTACATGGTGTACTAGGGTAGGTGAAGCTACAATGTGGTAACAATGTTCTCCCCTCCCCTTCACCTCCCTGCTCCCAAATCTCAATGGCTTAAAACAACAAAAGTTTATTTCTTGCACTTAACAGTCTAATGAGATGTTTGACAGGTGGCTTTCCACTTGACAATTCAGGGACTCAGGCTCTTTCTGTCTCATGACTCTGCTTTCTTCTAGGATCTTGAGTTCCTCCTGGATCCTCTCTACCTAGACAGCCAAGGAGCAAATAGAAAGTGGAAAAGACATACTATTTGTTAACCACCTTGGCCCTGGGATGACACATCCCTTCTAATCACACAGTAAGAATTAGTCTCTCGATCCTGTAAAAGACAGTGGGACTGGGAAATGTAGTAAATCCTGTGCAGAGGAAGAACAAACACATTTAGTGAGGCTCCGGATATCTCTGACACATCTGGAACCCAAGACAGACCATGAGGTCACTAGAGAAATGCTCAGCAAAGAGCTGCCAGGGAATGAGCATTCTAACAGAAAGCGTTACAAAAATGGCATCTTAGTCAGGAATCCTGTTGCATTCAGAGATTTAAAAAAGAAGTCGGAAAAGGAACAGCCTTTCATGATTTGAGAGAAAGAGGTTTTGTGAGGGAGATATTAATTAGAAGAAAAATTGAGATGGAACTTCTATTGTATTAGAAAAAGAAATATATCAAGGTTAAATATTTGAAGCAGACTGTTGGGAAGTTAGTGAATTCATGAGATACTGTACAGGTCAGTGAGACTCTAAGGAGAGGGAAACAAAACAGAGAGACAAGGCAGGCAGGACTATAAAATACTTTGCATTCTTTTGCCCTCAAGAGTAAGGAAGTCAAGAATATGGTACATATTTCACCAAAAAAAGAGTTAAATTCTCAGAGGAAAACCTCAGGCTTGTGCCCACTTCCCAACATCCCTGACAATAGAAGACGGACTTAATGGTAATAATTATAATAAAGAAAAACGTGTAGGAAACAGTCATTAGACTCTGATGTAAATGCCACCCCCTGGAGTTGTTCAAAATGGTGTTCCTGACCACTTAGCTTTACTTTGGACTGGGAATAAGTGTATGGGGTTTGTGTCTCAGAAAATAAGGTCAAGAGGTGAAGAATGTGAATTATTTTAAGACAGTTAATTTTGGTCTTCTCATGTAAGAGAGCTTTTGGGAATTAAGCATATCTGTTATTTCTTCTGTAAACCTTGATCAAAGTTGCTGTAGACAATAACTTGTGTCTACATTGTCTCTGTGCCTAATCAACTCACATAGCTGCTTGGAAGGAATCTTACACTTGGAATAACAGGTGCACATTCTTCTGGTGCCTTGTGTGAAAGTACATAGAATTGTAGAATCTGCTGCTTTGACTATTCTCCCTGTCCTTATTACCACCTAGAAGAACTGAGAGCGAACCCAAGGTGTGTTAGGAGAAGGCTAGCCTGCTGAAACAAAGACACCTACATAAATTCAGTTTTTTGTTTTTTTTTTTTTTTAAGGAAGGTGTATTAGTCCACTCTCACACTGCTATAAAGAAATACCTGAGGTTGGGTAATTTATAAAGGAGAGAGGCTTAATTGACTCAGTTCCACATGGCTGAGGAGGATTCAGGAAACTTAACAATCGTGGCGGAAGGCAAAGGAGAAGCAGGCACATTCTTCACAGGGTGACAGGATGGAGTGAGTGCAGGCAGGGGAAATGCCAGATTCTTATAAAACCATCAGATCGTTTGAGACTCACTCACTGTCATAAGAACAGCATGAGGGAAACTGCACCCATGATCCAATTACCTCCACCTAGTCCTGCCCTTGACAAGTGGGGGTTTTGGAGATTACAATTCAAGATGAGATTTTGGGTGAGAACACAGACAAACCATATCAGAAGTAAAGGTCTGTTCCACCCATATAATAGTCTGCTGTGATTGTCCCAGGCTGGCAGACAGCCCTTCTGATGGTGATAATTTAAGGACCCATGTTTCATCCATCGTGTTGTACTGTCATCCCTGGGGCACTGCTGCCATCTGCATGGTTAAAACTCGGTCACTGTGAGTTCTCATTGGTGGGAAAGAGAATGTATCTGAATATCCAAATCAGAAGTGACACACTTCACTTTCATCACATTTTATTGGCAGGAACTCAGTTGTGTTATTCCAGTGAACTGCAAGTTGGGATCACACATGCTGTCCTTAGTGAGATAAGCCCAGTTATAAATTCATTTATATGAAAGATGAGAAAAATGGATGTTGGTGAATATTTGGCAGTAGCTATCCAGGAAAAAAGAGAAAGTTAAACAGAATCACTCAAATTATTTTACACCTATTATTAAAGCAACATATAGTTGAACTTTGTTCATACTACAGTTGTGTACACCATTTATTGTAAAATATTCTCAAATTCTGAAAATTATGATTTTTGAAACTACCATTGTACACTACAGTTGCAGAGAATTTTTATCCCCAATTTTGACTTATCTTTAAATGACTAAGATTTTTAAGTCTGTATATTTAAGATTTTCGGCCGGGCGCGGTGGCTCAAGCCTGTAATCCCAGCACTTTGGGAGGCCGAGACGGGCGGATCACAAGGTCAGGAGATCGAGACCATCCTGGCTAACACGGTGAAACCCCGTCTCTACTAAAATACAAAAAAAAAACTAGCCAGGCGAGGTGGCGGGCGCCTGTAGTCCCAGCTACTCGGGAGGCTGAGGCAGGAGAATGGCGTAAACCCGGGAGGCGGAGCTTGCAGTGAGCTGAGATCCGGCCACTGCACTCCAGCCTGGGCGACAGAGCGAGACTCCGTCTCAACAACAACAACAACAACAACAACAACAACAAAAAAAAGATTTTCTGTTCCCTCCTTTTCTAAGTCAAATTATTAATGATAATTAAACAAACACATTGAAAGTTGGGAGCGATATAGTTACTATAAAGAAATGAAAGCAGAAGTTCCCTTTTGTAGTAAGTTTATAAAGCAATAATCCTAAAATTTGTTTGAAAGTTCATATTAACACACTGAAAGTATAGCCTTGTTAGTTACAGAATATAAGATTTTGTGATTTAGAGTACATAGAGTAAGATACTGAAAGATAATCTTACTTTCTGGTTTTGGATAAGGCTAGAAAGAACGTTTTATACAAGTCTTAGTGTATTCAAGGAAATAACATATCTGGACTCAATATTTTAATAATATACAAGACTTAAAGTCCTGTTTGTGTTTTTTATTAAGGTAATGATTTCACTGATATATACAACTATCATAATTCATTAAATTGTGTTTTTTAAATAGGTGCAGTTTATTGTACATAAATATTGTACATACCAAATTATTGCTTCTGGTATGGAGGAAGAAATGAGAAGCATGAGAAATGCTAAATATATGGGTAACTGAGGAAAACTATTTTTTCTATTAATTTCTTTAAAATATATATAATTTTGAAAAGCAAAAATTAGAACATTGCCTTGAGGGGTTTAAAATATTATGTAGAAGTAATGTGTAGAACAACTATAACATAAATTATGGCAGGAAAGGGAGTAAATAGACCTAGATTGCTACAAGAAGTACTATATTAACTGTAAGCAGACTGTGAAAAGTTTAAGGATATATATTGCAATACCTAAAGCAACTACTTTAAAAACTGTGAAAAGGTATGATTAAAAAGCGAAGAGAAGCCAGGTGCGGTGGCTCAAGCCTGTAATCTCAGCACTTTGGGAGGCCGAGGCTGATCGATCACGAGGTCAGGAGTTCAAGACCAGTCTGGACAAGATGGCGAAACCCTGTTTCTACTAAAAATACAAAAATTAGCCAGGTGTGGTGGCAGGCGCTTGTAATCCCACCTAGTTGAGAGGCTGAGGCAGAGAATTTCTTGAACCCAAGAGGCAGAGGTTGCAGTGAGCCAAGATCACACCACGGCACTCCAGCCTGGGCAACAGAGCAAAACTCTATCTCAAAAACAAAAACAAAAAAAGCTAAGAGATTCAAATAAAAATATAAGAAATATTTAATAATCTGAAAGAAGGCAGGAAGACGTGACCACCTGCTGACTACAAGGAAGTACTCTAAATATGAAGATACACTTTAAATATAAAATAAAATTAGATAAAATATAGATATTTACATTAATGGAATTATAGTCCAGAAATAGAACCACACATATATGGCTGATTGATTTTTCAATGAAGTTGCCAAAATAATTCAATGGGAAAATGAAATCAACAAACTGCTGGAAAATCTGGATGTCCATACGGGAACAAAAAGACAAAAAGAACATCTACTCTTATCTCACATAATATGGAAAATTAACTGAAATGTATGACAAACCTAAAGGTAAGCTAAAACTGCAAAAGTACTGGAAAATAAAATAGGTGCAAATCTTCCCCAACTTGACATAGGCAAACATTTCTTAGAATAAGACACAAAAAGAATGAATCATGCCGGGCGCGGTGGCTCAAGCCTGTAATCCCAGCACTTTGGGAGGCCGAGACGGGCGGATCACGAGGTCAGGAGATCGAGACCATCCTGGCTAACACTGTGAAACCCCGTCTCTACTAAAAAATACAAAAAACTAGCCGGGCGAGATGGCGGGCGCCTGTAGTCCCAGCTACTCGGGAGGCTGAGGCAGGAGAATGGCGTGAACCCGGGAGGCGGAGCTTGCAGTGAGCTGAGATCCGGCCACTCCACTCCAGCCCGAGCGACAGAGTGAGACTCCGTCTCAAAAAAAAAAAAAGAATGAATCATTAGAGAAAAAAATTTATGGATTAGAGTTCATCAACATGAAATACTTTCTCTTTGAAAGACACTATTAAGAAAATGAAAAGACAGGCCACAGTATGGGAGAAAATACTCTGTCATGTATTTGACAAAGGACTGACTGGCATTTAGAATAGATAAAGACCTCAACTCAACAATAAGAAGACACCTCAATAACATTTTATAAAAGATACTGAGTACATGAAAAGATGCTCAACTTTATTAGTCATTAGATACCGTTACAACCATTAGAAAGGGTGAAATGGAAAAGACTGACAGAGCAAGTGTTGGCAAAGCAGGATTAACTGGAACTCAAACACAGCTGGCAGGAATGTAAAACGGTACAATTACTCTGAAAAACAGTATGAAACTTTCTTAAGGTAAACATATGCCTATCATGTAATCTAGTTATTCTACTCCTAGGTATATGCCCAAAATTAATGGAAACATATTACCATATAAAAACTTTTACACAAATGTTCATAGCAATGTTATTCACTGTAACTCCAAACTGAAAACAACCCGAATGCCCATCAGCCAGTGAACGGATTAAAAAGTGTATTATATTCATATATGGAATGGTATTCCCCTATAATACTAAACCATATTGAATAATATCCAGCAAAAGGAATGAATTACTCATATATAAAACAATAGGGATAAATCTGAAAATCATTAGACTAAATGAAAGAAACGAGACACAAAAAAATACATGCTATATGATTCTGTTAATATAAAATACAACTACGATATAGTGATAAAAAGCAGATCAGTGTTTGCCTGCAGTCAAGGGCAGGTGGAACAATTAATTTAATAAATTTAATTTTATTAAATTAAATTTAATAAAAATTAAAATA
>NW_016817072.1:750376-757149 GCF_001698545.2 Rhinopithecus bieti
AATATTTAAAAAATTTATTATACCTAAATTATTTATCAGTAAATTTTATAAGAAAAATACAGGAAAATGTTTTTTGTATAATTCTTCATAGTTGAAATCTATTTCTCCCCCAATAACAACCCTAATTCAATGGTACTGGTTCAGCCTTCTGAAACCACACCTATGAAAGCATAAGCAAAGAATATTTATTCCACTACAAGAGTCCCTTAAATATTTGAAAAGGGCCAATTTTTTTTTAGCCTTTTCTTCTATTATATACTACCCTTCCTCAATCCCCCATTTTTTTTTAACATATTGTTTAAGTTCTAGGCTTTTTAACTTTCCTATTTTCCCACCTTCGAAAACACTTTATTGTCAATATTCCTTATAAACCAAATGCAAAACTCCAAGTGCTATCTGCTATGTCTTGTTTAATGGGAAGAGTATGGCTTGTGGAAAGAGCAGGAGATTGGGTATACAGAAATTTGAGTTTGCTGGCTCTGCCAATGACAGTTGTTTTTTTTTTTAATCTTAAGCAAAGCAATAACTATATATCTCAGTATCATGAGGGAGTTGGAATTCTTTATTTTACCTAAGATTTTACTTATTTTTGTATCCAGAAATGAAAGTATAGGTAAGAATCTTCTGAGAAACTTTCTCAATTAAGAAATACAAATCAACTGAGACATTCTGATCACAAGTTACTGAGGCCTAAAAATAGTTTTTTGTTTAGATGCTAGGGTAATAATAGAAAATTAAAAAAAAATTTTGGTATGATTTGAAAAGAATCATTTAGCTTTGCATTTAATTTGTATCCATTTTTCTATTTGCATATGTATCATTAGCCCTGAATTTCTGATGTTGGAGATTTTCCAGTCATATGCTTTAAACTGATAAAAACAAATACTGCACTTGATCTTAGCCAAAAGGCTGAGAGGTGATGCAGTCATGTGCTTTCACACTATGCAGGTTTGTGACTTGCTACAAAATCTCCACGAGTTCAAAAAATTCAAAACATGTAGCAGCTCAGATGTTAGGCTGGGGAAAATAAAATATTAAAAAATTTGGAACTGCTTAGAGGATGCTTTGCTGTACATATTTTAATGTGATTTGTGTATATGAATATGTTGGGAAAGATATCACTTGGGAATGAAGTTGAAAGAAAAACTCTTTATGCTTTAAGTCCACTCTGGATAGCAGTAGATATTACATATAAAATGGGAATTTGTTCAAAGCCAGATATTTTAAAAATATACTTCTTCTGATTGTAATGTTTAAGTAACAACAAAAATCAGTGTTAACTGCTGTTTAAGGGAAACGGGTGGTTTGTAGAAAGAGCTGGAGATCACATATAGGGGAATTCAGGCAAAATCGCCGTATTCGATATCAAATATTCATGTCCAGGATACTTCCCAATTTGGGGAAAATATCAGGTGAGTCATGTGAATAGTACTTTTATCCAGAAAAAAAATATGTTTAAACTCCCCAGTATTATACCTTATAGTCTACAAAATAACTTATTTTGCCAAAACTTCTGCCAAATGACTTGTGATACAAACCATCCTGCTGGAAAAAGAAGCTTCCTACTACTTGAGTGAACTACTTGCTCATTCCTAACGTGTGGATGGAATGGACAGTCTGAGCACAGGTTGCAGAAATTGGCAGGACTCCTTTTCAGAGCTAATGCTGTCATTTTTTTTCAGGGTAGCAAATTTTATATTTTCTGTTAATTAAGAAACACATAAAACAGGTGAATAAAGATAAAGTTCCTAATGTTCAATGACCCCTTACAATTTGATAGCTCTTTTACTTCACAGGTATCTGAAAGATGTCCAATATACATTAACTCAGTTTGCTTTTTTATTAATCACTCTCTTATCTTGCTCATTGTTTTCTGGGCTTATGAGGTTTTAATTCCCACTCAGTCTCCATGTCTTTTCTTAAATCCTCAACCTTCACCTTTTGAGTTGTGTTTCTGGGCAGAACGCTTTCACTGGGACTTGCTTTAACCCACACTACTCCATTTACCAGTGGAAGGATAATGTTCTAAAACATCTAATATATATATCTAATCTGTTCACCATCTGCTTGGTTTCATGCCATTGTCCTTCCCTCCCCATAACACACGCATACAAGGCACCTACCCTCAGCCACTCATTCAGACATGCACACACACCATTTTTATGAATTCTCAGAAACTTTCCCCATCCATTAAATGAGCAAATGCTTTTAAACTGTAGAGTGCTACTAAATTTTTTTGTGACACTGATGTTTCATAGGCCACTAATCTGAGTTAGATAAAGCAAAATAACAATGCAGGTAACTCATTTCCTACCAAAAACCATGAAGCATTATTACTCTGAGAACATGCCCCAGTTGTTGGAATCCTAGATTCTCTGACACTCCCTACCTAATAGTCCTTCTGGTTTCCCAGCTGACAGCTAGGAGAAGGGGCTTGACAAACTTTCCTGGTTTTAGCAATCAATTCAATTAACCATCATAATAGCATATACTTTTCTTTTTTCTTTTTTTTTTTTGTATTTTTTAGTGGAGACGGGGTTTCACCATCTTAGCCAGGATAGTCTCGATCTCCTGACCTCGTGATCCGCCCGTCTCGGCCTCCCAAAGTGCTGGGATTACAGGCTTGAGCCACCGCGCCCGGCCTTTAGCATATACTTTTCACAAACCAGACTTACATTCCTGGTTGATTTCATAGCTCCTAGTTCTAGAACTTGCAGCCATGGTGACAGTTCTGCTGCCTGCTTCACTGCCTCTACCCTGGCAACATGTTGTTCTGAGGCTAGCAGATCTCGCCCAAGGCAAGATTCTCAATTTTGGAAGGCTTAGTGGGGCCAGGCCCAGGGAATGGTCTGTGAGTATTGCTTAAGCCGCCTCTCCTCCACAGCCTGGTCCCTGCAGTTCCTCTGGCTGCGTCTTGCTCCATCTGTTGCTCCCTGGATGTGAATGTGCCTCCCTTAGGCCGCTGGGCACTGGGCTGAGAGGGTCCTAACCTCACCACTCATTCCCTATCGAAGAGCTACTCTATTCCTTTTGTACTTCAACATCTCCCTCTCCCTCCAGAAAGCTATTTCATGTTCTCAGGACTGGTGGAAGCCATGAGCAGCCAGAAGTTCTAGAGAAAATGTTCAAATTTATCCCCTTTTCCTTTCTAGTGATTATTGGTGGTGGCAGCTGTTGTGTAAAATGTGTCTATTTCCCTTTGCAGTGGCTTCAGACACTGGGTAGACATGTATACAGCACTCTCAACTTTGTTCCAAGGATCACTTGAGATGCTAAAATATATGCTATTGTATGTACCGTGCATTCTCAATCCTTTGACAAATTTAAACACGAGATAACCCATGCTTAAATGCATCCTAACTCAACATATATCACAAATGAATAATCATCTGCCAGTTGTGATAGCATCTCTTCCCTTTCCCCGTTTCCTGGAAAGGATTCCAGACAAATGCATTATTTCTGCTTCTACATAGTGTTTCTTATTTCTTATTCTGTCTACACATCAATTTGTTCAGTATCTTAACTGGTTATTTGTACCATTGCAATATCTCTTGATTAACTACAAAATTATACCACCTGTAGAAACTACCTTATTTCTGGACAATATATATATAATATTAATGCATCTTTGATCATATGGCTGCAAGATCCTGCCAACTACTTTTTGGCCTGAGACAAAAAACAAAACAAAACACAACAAAAATGCTTTTTTAAAAGTATGTTTTCTACTCTGACTTCTGACATTTAAATGTCTTTTAAAGATATCTGCCAGTGGCTTCTGAAAGTTCCTTTAAATAATCTTTTTGAAGATAAAATACGTTGCATGTTTCATTAATACAATTTTATATAAGATTCTGGATGCCAGATTCTTAATTATAATGCTCAGGTAAAGTCTATTCCAGGCACCAACCACCTGAAGGAATATGTTAATTCTTATTTATACAGGGACTTTATAATAATGGCAAAAGAATATGCTAAGAATGACTAAACCTAGTATGCTCAATGTGAAGTATCTATAGTTTGCCTCACAAACCTGAATACAACTCACCATAAAATACACATACACAGGTTATGAGTCCCCACATACTTCTCCTGAAGAAACTGGCATTAATTTTTACTTAGGAAATAATTTATGCTGGTGCAGAATAATTCCCTTTGTCCTCAAGTTTATGTATTGGGACGTTTGCTTCCTAGTTCAGGGTTTGTGTTAACACATGTTAGAATCTACTTATACAGTCCAGTACAAAGAACAGCCATTGAATGCTGAATCTTTCTTAACTGATTTCTATGGAAAGCTTATGTTCTTTGTAATATACCTTAGCTGGCTGTGGTTCTATGGTGCGTTAGTTCTAGGCCTAATTGGAACACCCTGTCTGGCAGTTCTATTAGGATCAACATTCTTGACTTTGGAGAGCAGAAGATATTTTAAATTCATTTTGGTAGGAGGAGTCAATTTCTGCCTGAAAAGAGAAAAAAACAGATTTCCTGAAATATGAGTATAGGATCTTATACAAGACCATTAAACACTCTCCTTAGTCATTTGGAACTCAAGGAATTGCTTTCTAATCAATTTATGTCATTATGTTCTCGGTTACATAGATACTTACTAAATCTTTCCTAAAGAAAAATTATCCTGGCCAGGCATGGTGGCTCACACCTGTAATCTGAGCACTTTGGGTGGCCAAGGTGGGCAGATTGCTTGAGACAACAAGTTTGAGACCAGCCTGGGTAACATAACAAGACCTCATCTCTACAAAAAATAAAAATAATTTTTAAAAAATTAGCAGGGTGTGGTGGGGTTGTACATACCTGTGGTCCCAGCTACTTGGGAGGCTAAGGCAGGAGGATTGCTGGAGCCCAGGAGGTTGAGGTTACAGTAAGCCATGAGGTTACAGTGAGCCATCACATAATTGCCTTCCAGCTTGGGCAACAGAGCAAGACCCTGTAGAAAGAAAGGAAAGAAAGAAAGAAAGAAAGAAAGAAAGAGAGAAAGAGAGAAAGAGAGAAAGAGAGAAAGAGAGAAAGAGAGAAAGAGAGAAAGAGAGAAAGAGAGGAAGGGAGAAGGGAGAAAGGGAGGAAGGGAGGAAGGGAGGAAGGGAGGAAGGGAGGAAGGGAGGAAGGGAGGAATGGAGAAAAAAGAAAGAAACAAAGAGAAAGTGAAAGAAAAAGAGAAACTGAAAGAAAAAGAAAAGAAAGAAAGAAGCAAAGAAAGAAAAGACAGAAAGATTTTTTTTTGGTTTGTGCTTAATTCAGTCTTCCTTTTGTTATTTAAGTATCTACTGAATTGGGCCTAACTCCCTAAACTTTTCTTTCCTCCTGAGAATCCCATCATATCAAACTAGTTTTATTTCCTTTTTTCTTTTTTTCTCAGAAATTAATTTTGTAATTCTCAGTTTCTTCCCAAATGATCTCTTCACTGTTTCTTGTCCAAATCTGACAATAAAAAACACAACACATTTCTGGCTGTCACTTGCAGAAAAATAGTCTTGAAACCTCAACATATCTTGGTTCCTGCTTCTCTAGAGCCACCAACACTAATTTTTCTTTTTCTTTCTTGCTTTCTAAGATAGCGGATCTTGCTCTATTGCCCAGGTTGGAGTGCAGTGGTGGGATCACAACTCACTGCAGCCTGGAATTCTTTGGTTCAAGCCATTCTCCTGCCTCAGCCTGCCAAGCAGCCAGGACTATAGGCACACACCATCACACCTGGTTAGTTTTTAAAATTTTGGTAGGGACGAAGTCTCAGCCTGTGTTGCCCAGGCTGAGACTAATTTTTCAATATCAATTCCTACTGACTAATCAGAGTGTAAAAGATGTGGATGTTACAAAGTAAAGAAAATTTTGGTAATGTTGGATATATCAGCTAGAACTCATGGCATTGGCTGTAATAGCATTATCATATGTCCCAGCAATTCCACTCCTAGATACATATCCAAAGGAATTGAAAGCGGGGACTTGAACAGAGATATCTACACACGAATGTTCATAGAAGCATTATTCACAATAGTCAAAAGGTGGAAATGTGGAAACAATTCAAATGTCCATTAGTCAGGATTACAAAAGGATAAACAAAATGTGGTATACACATACAATGGAATATTACTGAGCCTTAAAAAGGGGTAAAATTCTAATCCATGCTACAACATGGATGAAGCTTGAAAACACTCTGCTAAGTGAATAATCCAGAAACGGAAGAACAAATATTGTATGATTCCACTTATATGAAGTACTTAGGAAAGGTAAACTCAGAATTAGAAAGTATAATAGAGGCTACCAGAAATTAGGGAAAGGGGAAAAGGAGGAGTTCCTGTTTAATGGGCAGAAATTTCGTTTCTTTATTTTTTCTTTTTTAATTATACTCTAAGTTCTGGGGTACATGTGCATAGTGTGCAGGTTTGTTCCATAGATATACACGTGCCATGTTGGTTTGTTGCACTCATCAACTCGTCATTTACATTAGGTATTTCTCCCAACGCTATCCCTCCCCCAGACCCCCACCTCCCAACAGGCCCCAGTGTGTGATGTTCCCCTCCCTGAATGGGCACAAATTTCTTATTGGGGATAATGAAAAAGTTCCGGGTATGGATAAGGGTGGTGGTTATACAACATTGTGAGTGTATTTAATGTCCCTGAATTATATACTTATATATGGTTAAAATTATAAATATTATTCAGGTTTTACCACAAAGAAAGAAAGAAAGAAAGAAAGAAAGAAAGAAAGAAAGAAAGAAAGAAAGAAAGAAAGAAAGAAAGAAAGAAAGACAGAAAGCAAG
>NW_016817072.1:759523-771552 GCF_001698545.2 Rhinopithecus bieti
CATCACAAACTCACACTGAACTGTAGCATGGTCCCTTTTAGGACCTGTGTTTGTTTTTTTAAAAAAGATTTATTTACATAATGAAAGTGCTAAATTCATCATCTTTTAGAACCTTCATGATTTTATTTACATAAATCCTGAACTAGAAAAAAAATTCACATTTTTCAGATTGGTCAAATTTTAAGTTTCTAAGTTAACAGAAAATTATTTTTATTTAACATTATTTTTATAAAATGGTTATTGCTAATGCATTTATTCCACAATAAATTCGTATGGACCATTTACTGTGTGCCAGGCACTATTCTGGGTTATTGGAACACATTAGTGAGCAAAAAGTCCATGCTTGCTCTAAAGGGAGAAACATAATAAACAACTAAGCATATACTATAATGTTGGTTATCAATTCATGCTATGAAGAAAAATAATGCAGGATGAGAGGATGCAGTTTTAGATAAGCGGTGTTTTTTTCCATAGGAGTGTATAAGAACTAAAATATGTACACAATATTTTTATTCTGAACCCAAAGCAAGTTATATTCTTGTATGCTAGAACTAGAAATCAAAATTCTTTTGAAAATATATGCTGTTTGTATAGGAGGTTTTTGTTAGTTTTTTGCAACACTTTTCTTCCCAAATGTTTTAAATTTGTAGTTTTGTTGTCTATTTGTAGTTGCTTTGGGAAGAAAGTATTCAAGTGTGTAAATGTTAGCCTTAAGATTTTCGACTTAAATTCTGAGGTAGCAAAGCCATATGAAAGTGGCCTGGTGAGGTTTATTTTAGAAAAGTTTCTTTTGCTTGAACGTAGTTTTCCTAAAACTAGAAAGGTAACATTTTATTTGTTACTTTTGGGCACTATAAAACGTGATTAACATTTTCATTTGTACTTTTTCAGATAATTGTTTTCAAGTTCTGAAATTGTTTACTTAAAGCTGTTAAAGACTTCGCATATTTCTGAATGACTCCCTCTACCTCCTGCCCTATTATCCTAGGCTTCTATTTTGCGTATAAATTGTTTTAGACATATATAGAACCACACTAATTTGTTTCATGTTTACACTTGTTTTTGTTGGTAACTGATTAATAGATAGAGAAAAATGAAGAGGGCAATTATATTAAACAGATGGAAGGGGGAAGAACCCAATAATGAAAACAGCGAAAAACCCCACAATATTCTATATCAGTAAGAACAGCCCTAAAGTATGTATATAGGTTTAGTTCTCATACAGTAGCATTTGTCAAGCAGTGTACGTGGAAACATTCTCTCTTCCCCACATCACTCCCACTTGTATCTCATCCCCACATCAAGGAGGATTCAAAATTGGAGAGACATAATCTGACTTGGTAATGCGTATTTCTCCACTAGATGGTGGCATTAATACAGTTTCTTTGATTGTAGTTTCTGTCTTGAGGACAAATTTACAATGTATTAACTAAAACAGAAGAAACAGAAATGTGATTTATGTTTTGCAATTCATCTGATTTTATGGTTTGTCATATAGAATGTTCTTTGATGTTTAAGAATTTAGAAAAAAATGGGATATGCAGGGGAAAATAATTCTAATGGGAGCTATGTATGTATCTAGAGACTGTTTTTTTTTTTTTAATTGCATCTTTGTTCAGCCCCAGATTTTGTTATGTTCCAAGGTGGCCATTGCTGAATGTTTTATCCTTTGTATTTAGATAATATCTCTGAGTGCAAAATTATCTTTTAAAAAGAATGTAAACATATGTATTATATGCATTATATAATATGATTGTATATATGCATATGTATGTTAAACTTGTAATTTTTTTATTTTGAAAAAGTTCAAACATATGAAAAAATATTATGATGAACCCCATATACCTATTACATAGCTTTAGCTGTGATCAACTCATTGTCAATATTATTTCAATAATCCTTCATCTCTCCCCTTTATTTTGAAGCAAATCCCTGCATATGTACATAGTATATTGTTAGAGGTGCACACATTCACAATAAAATGTGCTGTCCTAACTCAAAAATAAAGGTGTGAACAAAACATTAAGAGCCCAAGAAGACTGATTAATTCTGCCTTGAGGAAGAAGACAAATTCAGAAAAGCCTTTGAAGAAGAAATGTCATTTGACCTATACCTTGAAGGATGGGAGGAATTTGCCAGTTGGAGAATGGAAGAAAGCATGTTCCAAGCATTGGAGCACTATGAAGAGAAGGGAGCAAGTTTGAATCCATGAATGAGTAGAAAACAGAGAATAATGTATTTGAATGTTGAAGTGCTTTGAAGGAAGTTGCAGACGATGAAGCTGGAAGGATAGTCTGTGGTTATATTTTACAGGAGACTGTGGAAAATTAGTGATTATAGTTTATACAAAATAATTTTCTACATCTTTATAAACTACTTTTTCCATATTTTGTAGATTTATGACAAAGTCCAGTTTTCAACAATGCTGAAATCAAATGATTGCTCGTTTTCTTTGGATAATTTGTTTTTTGAAAAACCAGATGAAGTTGAAAAGTAAGTCTCCCTTAAAGATTGATAACACAGTGTATTACTTTAGGGTTTTTTGAATTTGGGTGAGTTTTAGTTTTCTCTCTGGTAAATATACAAATAAAAATGAGGAATCGGCCGGGCGCGGTGGCTCAAGCTGTAATCCCAGCACTTTGGGAGGCCGAGACGGGCGGATCACGAGGTCAGGAGATCGAGACCATCCTGGCTAACACGGTGAAACCCCGTCTCTACTAAAACTACAAAAAACTAGCCGGGCGAGGTGGCGGCGCCTGTAATCCCAGCTACCCGGGAGGCTGAGGCAGGAGAATGGCCTGAACCCAGGAGGCGGAGCTTGCAGTGAGCTGAGATCCGGCCACAGCACTCCAGCCTGGGTGACAGAGCGAGACTCCGTCTCAAAAAAAAAAAAAAAAAAAAAAATGAGGAATCAACAGAACGATATTTCAGTTACATATGTGGTAAACATGGAATTCTCTTACCAGTAGTATAGGGGAGTAACTGAAGTTTAACATCTTAAATGTTATGATTTAAAAAGTAGAATAGATTTGGGCCTGGCATAGTGGCTCACGCCTGTAATCCCAGCAATCCCAGCACTTTGGGAAGCTGAGGCGGGTGGATCACCTGAAGTCAGGAGTTCAAGACAAGCGTAGCCAGCATGGTGAAACCCTGTCTCTACTAAAAATACCAACAAATTAGCCGTGCCTGGTGGCCTATGCTGCTAATTCCAGCTACTTGGGAGGCTGAGACATGAGAATTGCTTGAAGCCAGAGGCAGAGGTTGGAGTTAGCCAAGATGGCGCCACTGCACTCCAGCCTGAGCAACAGAGTGAAACTCAAGAATCGATTATTGCCTATTTTGCTTGCATTTATTTGCATTTCTGGTTTGTTCGGATTGTTTTTGTCCAAGCTAAAAATGGGAAATAATGCTCAAAGAGTAGCTCAGGACAAGGAATGACGTCACCATTTGGAAACAATGAACAACAGTATGCCAAAGGCAAAGTATGATAGGCACATTAAGTGCTGGCAGGAAGTAGGGGTGGGAATAAAGATGTGAGACCAAAGAAAATAAGACTAGAGAGTAGGTAGTATGTTAAATACTGGCTTTTATGGATTTTCATGTGCATTGTTCAATTTTGAATTTTCTATGTATTTTTAGTGTATTGTACTATCCTATTTTAGTGAGGTATATTTATTGCCTCATTATTTTACTTGTTCATTCAAATATTGATTGAAAGTTGAAAGGGTTATAAAAAGGATGAAACAGACTTTTACTTACACAATACTTAAAATCTAGTTGAAGAGATTAAACACACAGATGGAAAGACATTAATAAGTAATATGACCATGTAAATAATCATCTATACTGGGACACTTTTGAGAGTGAAAGAGCACATCCAACTTGGGCAACATGTGTTAATCAGGTCTGGCCAATGCAAATCTTATAACATGGTTGTTTTTCTGAAAATATAGTCAGAAATATGTGCAAAGCAAATGACAGGCATATGTTCATGCAATGAAATTTCAGACTTGGAAGGAGGGTTGTCTTGGACTACACAGGCAGGTCAGGCTTTTTGGGTAGTAGGGGGAAACTGTAGGAGGCTTTGAAGGATTTGATAATTCCTATAGGAAGAGAAGAACTGGGCATTTGAAGGCAGAGTGTTAGAGCAAGAGAAAAAGAATGGAGATAGGACAATTCATGGTACTTGTAAGGGATAACGTGTAGAGAAGTTGCCTGGAATAGACGATTCATGAAGGAGAAACATTGGGACGGACATAAAGTTAGAAATTCTAAGTTGAAGTTAGATGGTGATGTGTGTTAAGTGCTGGAATAAGGATTTTGGATATAATTCACTATGGATTAAAGGCTATGGAATTAAATCAACAAATATTTATTGAAATTATGTAAAGGACTTTGCTAAGTACCGCTGATGTAAATGGACATAAAAATAAAACTCAGGTGTTTATAATCTAGAGGGAATATCAAATATCTGTCAAAGCTATCCATCTACTTACCTGCCTGTTTCTCGCTATTATCTATCTGTACATTCACACACCTCAAGGCAGACTATATACATATTAGAGATTCCCTCTATAAGAAGAAGGGAGGAGAAAATCTTTGGGAACCTAGGGAGATTTCTTGGAAAAGGTAGGATTTGAGCCAGCCTTTGAATATAAGCTCTAGTGCCTAGAACAATACCTGACACATAGTACTTGGTAAATAATTACTGAATGGATTAATGAATGCATAAAATAGTGGAACTTCTGTAGGTAGATGTCTGAGGGGGGCAGGACGCAGGGGCAAGCTGAGTAAATATCTTTGAATGAGGATGAGGAGTGACCAGGCACGGTGGCTCACACCTGTAATCTCAGCACTTTGGGAGGTTGAGGTGGGTGGATCACTTGAGTCCAGGAGGTTGAGACTAGCCTGGCCCAACATGGTGAAACACCGTCTCTACTAAAAATACAAAAATTAGCCGGACATGTTGGTATATGCCTGTAATCCCAGCTATTGAGGAGGCTGAGGCATGAGAATCACTTGAACCCAGGAGGTGGAGGTTGCAGTGATCTAAGATCTTGCCACTGCACTCCAACCTGGGCGGCAGAGTGAGACTCTTGTCTCAGAAGGAAAAAAAAAAGATGAGGAGAGACGGAATGCATTATCTGTTTGTTATACAACAGGGAGTTCAGTTTAGTTTAGACTATAAGGTATGTGTAGGAGAGTTAAAACTGTAAGGTAGTCTAAGGCTACTAGGAAGTTTGGCAATCTTTGAAAGCCACTGAAGGATTTTGAATGGAGTAATGAAATAAAAGCAATTCCAAATGAATGTGGTAGGAACTTGTAAAATATATTAGAGAGAAAGCCTGGAGGCAGTGAGGGCAGTTAAGACAAGTTAATAAGAGCCTTGATTGTTTTAATGACCATGGAAACACAAAGGAAATGATGAATTTAAGAAGCATTGGCCGGGCGCGGTGGCTCAAGCCTGTAATCCCAGCACTTTGGGAGGCCGAGACGGGTGGATCACGAGGTCAGGAGATCGAGACCATCCTGGCCAACACGGTGAAACCCCGTCTCTACTAAAAACTACAAAAAACTAGCCGGGCGACGTGGCGGCGCCTCCCAGCTACCCGGGAGGCTGAGACAGGAGAATGGCATAAACCTGGGAGGCGGAGCTTGCAGTGAGCTGAGATCCGGCCACAGCACTCCAGCCTGGGTGACAGAGCGAGACTCCGTCTCAAAAAAAAAAAAAAAAAAAAGAAGCATTACAAAGAATATACAATAAGACCTAATATGTATCTAGATCTACGTAGTAAAAAAGATACTGTGGTTTGATTCTGGGTGACTGGGATGATGATGTCGCCTCTGGAAAAAAGATTGGGAAATTATAAGGGAGATTTGATTTTATTAAGAGGTGGAATAGTAGAGCTATTATTCCTCTTTCTTGGATTTTCTGAAATAGTCCTTGTGTAGAAAAGAGTTAACATAGCAGCCTAAACTGCTGTTCTTGAAAAGGCCTGTTTACAAGGTTGGCTTTGGCTAGCGTCTGAGAACTTAGATTTCAGGAAGATCCCCTCCATTAGCTGACAACAGTGGCTTGCTGTGTGTAAACTGTTTATACAAATAATATGGTTTATGTGAACACCTGCTTTTTTTCTGAGATTCTGGAATTTAGGTGTGTGCCAGACAGGGGGTGCTTATGCTAATGTTAGTTAGCCCTCAATAAAAACCTGGGCATTGAGTCCCTGAAGAGCTTCCCTTCTTTGGCAACATTTCACGGGTATTGTCCTAAGTCATTACTGAGATAATTAAGTGCCTCCCGCAGAGTCTGCTGGGAGAAGACTCTTAAAAGCTCATGCCTGGTTTTTCTTGGAGTTTGTCCTGGTAGCCATGAGTAGGACTGTATGCTGAGTCTTATGAGTCATTTTAGGGAATTATTGAACTGGGGGTGATCTTGGGGACCCTCTGACATAGTCCTAAATTTTAAAATATCTGGCCTGTTATTAAACAGTCTGTCAGATGTTGCCAGATAATGCGTTGTAGATTTTTTACTTGGAAAATATGGTCAGAGTAGCTATGTGGTAGGTGCTCTGAGAGACAGAAAAGTAAAAGACTGAGTCTCTCACTTTAGAGAGCGTAACATCCTAAATGACTAGATCGTAAAATCTTTGGGATTTGGTATAGACAAAATATATGATGCTCTTCTCAACTTTATTTCCTGTCACCTAACACTTATCTTTTTGTCTTAATGAAGAACAAATCAACTTTGATGGGAAAGGAACCTTTAAAACAGTATCAGTTAACACGATCACAGTTGAAAGATGAGGAGGGGTAGTTAATGATGCCAACAGGGTGGCAAAAATATCAATTACTATAGGTTATAAAGAGATTGTCAGTTTCAAATGATTTCTTGGATTTTTCTGTAGTTTGTAGATGGTTCTGGACTAAGAATATTTAGGTTAGGACATTAATTTGTAATAATGTTATAGGAATACTCTAGAACAACGGTCCCCAACCTTTTTGGCACCAGGGACTGAATTTGCAGACAGTTTTTCCACAGATGGTTTTGGGATGAAACTGTTCCACCTCAGATCATCAGGCATTAGATTCTCATAAGGAGCATGCAACCTAGAGCACTCTCATGTGCAGTTCACAATAGGGCTCGCACTCCTGTGAGAATCTAATGCTGTTGCTGATCTGACAGGAGTCGGAGCTCAGGCAGTAATGCTTACTTGCCTGCTGCTCACCTCCTGCTGTGCAGCCAGGTTTCTAACAGGCCAGTATCAGTCTGCAGCCCAGGAATTGGGGATCCCAGCTCTGGAATATCAGTAATGGTATCATTTACACATTGATGACCTGTGATTAGTTGTGAGATATGTCAAGTAATTTGTTACTTGTAATAGTTAAAATGCTAAAGTTTGAGAATGATTTACTCCTTTGTTTTTATATTGGAGCAGATTTAAGATTCCTGTTACTGGCATTTGAATTGGAGAAAAGGATATAGAGTTATTGCCATTATTTCGGTAGCATATCTCACACAGCGGTTTCATTAATCCTATGATACATAAGGGTAAAAGGTTGAGAACACTGCTATGTAGGGATAAATCAAAGTGCTGACAGAAAGTTAATTTATAGGATGTTTAAGAGTCTATAATTGAGTAATGTTTAATAAATACATAGCTACTCATGTTATATCTTTATTAACATATATACTCACATTTTTATATTTTATATAGCCATCCAGATAATGAAAAGTCTTTGGATTGGTTTCTCCCGGCTGCTCCATTGATTTCAGAAATTCCAGATACTCAGGAGTTAGAGGAAGAATTAGAAAGTCATAAACTGTTAGGTAAATTATCACATATTTGTTTTGAAGGCAAACCCATACAGTTCATGGCAATATTTATTTTAAAGCCCTGATTTGATTGTTACACATTGTGTATGCATGTATCAGAATATTGCATATGCCCCCAAAATATGTATGCTCATATTGGGTATTGATTTCAGAAATATCAGATATTCAGGAGTTAGAGGAAGAATTAGAAAGTCTTGGTGGCCAAGGTGGGCAGATCACGAGGTCAGGAGTTTGAGACCAGCCTGCCAATATGGTGAAACCCCATCTCTACTAAAAGTACAAAAAAAAAAAAAAAAACCTAGCTGGGCATGGTGGTGTGTGCCTGTAGTCCCAGCTACTCAGGAAGCTGAAGCAGGAGAATGGCTTGAACTCAGGAGGCAGAGGTTGCAGTGAGCTGAGATTGCGCCACTGCAGTCTATCCTGGGCAATAGAGGGAGACTGTGTCTCAAAAAAAAAAAAAAGAAAGAAAGTAATAAACTGTTGGATAAATTATCACTTATTTGTTGTGAAGCCAAACCCGTAGTTCATGGCAATATTTTTTTTAAAACTCTGATTTGATCATTACACATTGTGTATGCATGTATCAAAATATCGGATATCCCCCCAAATATGTATACTTATTATGCAAACAATTAAAATTTCTTTATTTTAATGAAATAAAATGAAAATCGGATCCTTCTTTTATTAAAAAGAGTGCTCACCAAGCTGGATACAGTGGCACTTGCCTGTAGTCCCAGCTACTTGGGAGACTATGAATAGCCACTGCACTCCAGCCTGGGCAACATAGTGAGACCCTATCTCTAAATAAATAAATAAACAAACAGACCCCCCTTATCTCTCAATACATACATACCCCCAAAAACAAAATAGTGCCCACCAAATCTTAAAATTTAACACATTTTTCTTCTTTATGCATGTAATACACATACATATGCATACATAAATGCACACAATACACTATTACACACACATTTTGATTTTTGTTTTATGAATGCTTTTTCTGTGACTATTAAAACTCCTATCACTGCTGTTCAGTTTGCCTTGCCATTTACTAAAGGTAAGATTGCCTGGTAACCAGATCCCAGAAATATTGAGTGAAAAAAGGGAGATGCAGAAGGTTAAATATAGTGTGATACCATTTTTAGAAAGCTCAAAAATGAGCACATTCAAACAATGTATGTGACATAATGTAATATTAGTAAAATTTTAATTTTTAAATTGGGTCGTATGTTCATGCACATACATTTTATTAAGCTTCATAATTTACATATATGTTATATATATACTTACATCAAATAATATATAGCATAGAGTACAGTGTAGATACATAGATGCTAAAACAAATTTAAATTCTAGTAAGACGTCCAAATTCCCCCTAAACTTCCCTAAAAATTCTTGTAAAGCCTCTAAAGAAACTTTTAAAATTCTGTCACTCTGATGAAAACATTCCTTTATTTTGATTTTAGAAGCAAGATTACAAACTTAAAAGCATTAGATACGTTAATAATGAATTGTGTTTGGTAACATTGTATATAATTGGTCATTGTATTTCTGTGTGTAAATCATTTATATAAATTGTAAATCTTCATAATTGTATAATTGTATCATTTGTTATGGGTCAGAAAGAAATTAAACCTATTTTATAATGCAGGTGCCATATGAACTTCAAATTTAATTCAGTAATTCCATATTAATTTCTGAGTGTCTTTTAATGATGTAATATACCATAAGTGTAACAATCACCTGTATTTTAAAACCGTATATGGTATTACAGATTGTCTTACTACTAGTGCTTTGCTTTTGGCTTTCATATTTAACTTGGAATTTTATTAAAGTTTTCATCATCATTTTGAAAGTTTTCTTTAATGGAGAATACGTAATAATTAATATATTCCTTTTTTGTAGGTCAGGAAAAGAGGCCAAAAATGTTAACATCAAATTTAAAGATAACTAATGAAGACAAGAATTATATTTCACCAACACAAAAATTCCAATTTGCCTTTCCTTCTGATAAATATGAACAGGATGATCTAAATTTAGAAGGGATAGGTAAAAATGACTTATCACATGTTGCTGGCAAGCTGACATATGGTTCTCAGAAATATAAAAATCACATTGGCACTGAGATAGCACCTGAGAAGAGTGTTCCTAATGATACAAAATTAGTTAATTTTGCAGAAGATAAAGGAGAGAGCACATCAGTATTCCGGAAAAGGTAACTATTATAATTAAACAAAATAATATTCTGTGAATAAATTTGAATATTTGTACGTCTAAAAGTATTAAATATGGTAGAATGTGAATGAGAAAAACAGCAAAATTCTATCTCCTAAATAATTCCTTACTGTCTCCATTCCTGGTGTCATACTCCTGGTCCTACACATAAATATAACCATAATTGTAATATTTAACTATCTACTACAAATGGTACCACAACAGGCCAGGTGGGACATAGGAATCTTCATTTTAAAGACATTTTCTAGATGATTATTATGCACACAAAAGTTTGAGACCCATTTTCCTAATGCCTTGAGTTTTAAACAGAGGAGTAAAATTAGATTTTCTTTTCTTTAAGGGTTCGTTTTGACCCCAGTATGGAGCATAAATTATAATAGAAGGGAGTTAAAATAAATTGTGAAGGTCCACTAGAAAGATTGTCTTATTAGTCTAGATGGGAGAAAATGGTAGCTAGACCTAGGACAGTGGTATCAGGAATGGAGACAATCCAGAATTATTTAGGAGATACAATCCCACAGGCCTTAAGTGATTATTGGGTATGAGATCTGACTCCTAGGTTTTCAGTTTGAGCCAGAATGATGAAGGTTGGTAGTGCCTTTTTTTGATTTAAAGAACTATAAGAACAGGTTCGGGGGAAGGTGATGAGTACAGATATGGCCATGTTGATTTTAGATATTCATAAATACTCCAGATACTCAATTGGGTATATGGATTCAAGATACAGAAGAAGTTTAGTTGATTGTTTTTGTTTTCTCTAACATAGTAGATGTGGTTATCTGTGGAGTTTGAGGGGAAAAGTGAGAGTACTGAGCAAGAATGAGAAGAGTGGAATAAATTGCGGAGAATGGGAAAGCAGTCTAATTAGAATAATGGTAGGATTGATGGACACTGTAAAGGGTCCAGCTAAGGTTGATCTCTATAATGTTTGTAACAACAGCTTTATTAAGATATAATTCACATACCATCAATTCACCGTTTTGAAGGGTAGAATTACTTTATTTTCTTTTTTTTTTCATTCTTATGTATTTACCCACATTGGGTTTTATAATACATAGTTTTGCAACCATCACTATTAACTAATTTTAAAACATTTTCATCTCCTGCAAAATAAATTCCTTACTAATTAACAGTTACTCCTCATTCCTTCCTTTCCACAGCACCTGGTGACCACTGATCTACTTTCTGTCTCTATTATCTCTATGGATTTACCTATTCTAAACATTTCATATTAGTGGAATTATACAAAATATGGCCATTTGTGTCTGGCTTCTTTCACTTAACATAACTTTTTTTTTGGAGGTGAATATTTTTCTTTTTCTTTTCTTTATTTTACTTTAAGTTCTAGGGTACATGTGCACAACGTGCAGGTTTGTTACATATGTATACATGTGCCAGGTTGGTGTGCTGCACCCATTAACTCATCATTTACATTAGGTATATCTCCTAATGCTATCCCTCCCCCAGCCCCCCACCCCATGACAGATCCTGGTGTGTGATGTTCCCTACCCTGTGTCCAAGTGTTCTCATTTTTCAATTCCTACCTATGAGTAAGAACATGCGGTGTTTGATTTTCTGTCCTTATGATATAGTTGGCTCAGAATGATGGTTTCCAGCTTCATCCATGTCCCTGCAAAGGACATGAACTCATCCTTTTTTATGGCTGCATAGTATTCTGTGGTATATATGTGCCACATTTTCTTAATTCCGTCTATCATTGATGGACATTTGGGTTGGTTCCAAGTCTTTGCTATTGTGAATAGTGCCACAATAAACATATGTGTGCATGTGTCTTTGTAGTAGCATGATTTATAATCCTTTGGGTATATACCCAGTAATGGGATTGCTGGGTCAAATGGTATTTTTAGTTCTAGATCCTTGAGGAATCGCCACACTGTCTTCCACAATGGTTGAACTAGTTTACACTCCCACCAACAGTGTAAAAATGTTCCTATTTCTC
>NW_016817072.1:772218-816880 GCF_001698545.2 Rhinopithecus bieti
CAGGCTCTTTTTTGGTTCCATATGAACTTTAAAGTAGTTTTTTCCAATTCTGGGAAGAAAGTCATTGGTAGCTTGATGGGAATGGCATTGAATCTATAAATTACTTTGGGCAGTATGGCCATTTTCACGATATTGATTCCACCTATCCATGAGTATGGAATGTTCTTCCATTTGTTTGTGTCCTCTTTTATTTCGTTGAGCAGTGGTTTGTAGTTCTCCTTGAAGAGGTCCTTCACATCCCTTTAAGTTGAATTCCTAGGTATTTTATTCTATTTGAAGCAACTGTGAATGGGAGTTCACTCGTGATTTGGCTCTCTGTCTGTTATTGGTGTATAGGAATGCTTGTGATTTTTGCACATTGATTTTGTATCCTGAGACTTTGCTGAAGTTGCTTATCAGCTTAAGGAGATTTTGGGCTGAAAGGATGGGGTTTTCTAAATATACAATCATGTCATCTGCAAACAGGGGCAATTTGACTTCCTCTTTTCCTAATTGAATACCCTTTATTTCTTTCTCCTGCCTGATTGCCCTGGCCAGAACTTCCAACAGTATGTTGAATAGGAGTGGTGAGAGAGGGCATCCCTATCTTGTGCTGGTTTTCACAGGGAATGCTTCCATTTTTTGCCCATTCAGTATGATATTGGCTGTGGGTTTGTCATAAATAGCTGTTTTTATTTTGAGATATGTCCCATTAATTCCTAGTTTATTCAGAGTTTGTAGCATGAAGGGCTGCATTTAACATTTTTAAGGTTCATGCATGTTGTGTTATGTATTAGTCTTTCTTTCCCTCCCTCCCTTCCTCCCTTCTTTCCTTCCTTCCTTCCTTCCTTTCTTCCTCTTTTTTTTTTTTTTTTTTTTTGGAGTCTCGCTCTGTCACCCAGTCTGGAGTGCAGTGGTGCAATCTTGGTTTGCTGCAGCCTCTGCCTCCCAGGTTCAGGCAATTCTCCTGCCTCAGCCTCCCTAGTAGCTAGAGCTACAGGTGTGCACCACCATGCCTGGCTAATTTTTGTATTTTTAGTAGAGATGGGTTTTCACCGTGTTAGCCAGGATGGTCTTCATCTCCTGACCGCATTATCTGCCCTCCTCAGCCTCCCAGTGTTGGGATTTCAGGCGTAAGCCAGCACGCTCAGCCAGTATTTCATTTTTTTTTAATGGCCAAATAATAGTCCATTAAGTGGATATACCACATTTTGTTTATTCACTTATCAGTTGATGGACATTTAGATTGTTTTAACTTTTTGTCTATTGTGAATAATATGGCTATGAAAATGCATGCAAGTTTTTGTGTGAATGTGTGTTTGCAGTTCTTTGGATATAAACCCAGAAGTAGAATTGCTGGGTCATATGGTAACTTTATATTTAGCTTTTCTGAGGAACTGCCAAATTGTTTTCCAAAGTGACTGCATCACTTTACAGTCCCATTTAGCAATATTTGAGGGTTCCAGTTTCTCCACATTCTGGCCAGCACTTGTTATTGTCTGTCTTTTGTATTATAGCCATCCTACTGGGTGTGTGAAGAGGTATCTCATTGTGGTGTTGATGTGCATTTTCGTAATGACTAATTGTCTTAGTTATTTTGGTCTGCTATAATGAAATACTATAGATTGAGTGGTGTAAATAACAAACATTTGTTTACACGATTCTGGAGGCCAGAAGTCAGAAATCAGAGTGCCAGCATGGTTGGGTTATTGATGAGGACCCTCTTCCCAGTTATTTTCTCCCATGGTTTTTCTTTGGTGTGTGTATAAACAGAGAGAGCTCATGTTTCATCCTCTTTTTATAAGGGCATTAATTCCATCATGGGGAGGTACTGTCATGACCTCGTCTAAACCCAGTTACCTTCTAAAGGCCCCACCTCTAAATACCATAACATTGGGTGGCTGAGGCAGGCAGATCACAAGGTCAGGAGTTCGAGACCAGCCTGACCAACATTGTAAAACCCTGTCTCTACTAAAAATACAAAAATTAGCCAGGCGTGGTGGTGGGTGCCTGTAATCCCAGCTACTCAAGAGGCTGAGGTAGGAGAATTGCTTGAACCCGGGAGGCAGAGGTTGCAGTGAGCTGAGATCATGCCACTGTACTGTAGCCTGGGTGCCAGAGTGAGACTCCATCTCAAAACAACAACAACAAGAACAACGACAAGAACAACAACAAAAAAAAACATTGGGGATTAGGGCCTCAACAAATGAATTTGGAGGGAGGGACATTAATATCCAGTCTATAGCAATAATGTTAAGAATCTTTTCATGTGATTATCAGCTGTTTGTTTGCCTTCTTTGGAGTAATGTCTTATTCAGATCCTTTGTCCGTGTTTTAATCGGGCCATTTGTCTTTTAATTGTTGAGTTTTAAGAGTTCTTTATTCTCAAAGTCTCTTATCATCTGTGTGATTTGCAGATACTTCCCCCATTCTGTGGGTTTTCAGTTTTTTGATGGTATTCTTTGCAGCACAAGTTTTAAATTTTGATAGAGTCCAGTTTATCTAATTTTTCTTTTATGCTTATGCTTTTGTTTTGATGTAATACTTATTTGGCATTACTTTGGTTGCTTATGTTTTTGGTGTCATATCTAAGAAACTATTGCCTGATTCAAGGTCATGAAGATTTACTCAAGTTTTCTTCTAAGGGTTTCAGAGTTTTTAGCTCTTACGTTTACGTCTGTGATCTGTCATTTAATATTTTAAATATTTGTGTGAAGTAGGAGTCCATCCTCATTCTTTTTGCATGTAGATATTCAGTTGTTCTAGCCTCATTTGTTGAAAAGACTGTTCTTTCCCTACTGAATGTTTTGGCACTCTCATTGGAAATCAACTGACCATAAATGTAAAGGCTGGGTATTGACTGACACCAACTGATTCTCTGACACCAACTTGGCATCTAACCAAGTTGACACTTAACTCCTGGAATTAGCGTCAGACCCCACAGGTTGAAGGCTCAGTTCTATAAGACTGACCCCTCTTTGAATTCCAGCTGAAAATGAGATTCCCAGGCTACCCACATTTCTGTCTGGCCAACTACAAATTTGAGGCTTCCATGACCCCATATTAGGTTTAATACTTTGCTAGAATGACTCAGAGACCTAAGGGAAACACTTTACTTACATTTACCAGCTTATTATAAAGGGTGCAACTCCAAATGAAAGAGATACATACGGCAAAATATGAGGGAGAGGGTTCAGAGTTCCCATAACTTCTCTGAGCATGCCACTCTGTCAGCACCTTGATGTGTTCACCATTCCAGAAGCTCTCAGAACCCTGTTGTTTAGGCGTTTTAATGGAGGTTCCATTTCATAGACAAGATTGATGAAATCACTGGCCGTTGCTAATTAAAATTGATCTTCAGCCCTGAATGGATAGTCGTCTCCATTACTTATTCTAGAAGATGTGAGTGTTTTATTAGGAACCTTGATGGTTACTTCATCCCTTAGGGATATTGTGAACAAGTTACTTTGATAGATTGTCTTTTGATCAAATATAATACAGTACAGTCATAAAGATAAAGTGTTTCCTTGTTTTTAGAACTTTGCAAAGAAGTAGTTCTTACATTTAAGTGGTTGTTGGATATAGAGTTTGGGATGATTTAATCTGCTAATATACTTAGTTTACATCTTTTCCTTTTTTGGGGGGTACACAGTGCTGATTTGATTGGCTAGGAAAACTGTCTTATCTGGTAGCTTCTGTGGCATGAAATGCAGTTGCTGACAACTTTTAATTCATAACAAGTCTTAATTTATTCCTATAAATTTAATATGTTAATGTAATTGAGTAGCTTGAATCATTCAGTTAAATTTAACTACTATTAGGTGTTACAAAATTTACTATTTACTGTGACTATATCTAGTGACTTTTTCTCTCTCTTAAATACTTCACTGACTTTAAATGGAATATTAGTTATCTGTTGTTGTGTAATAAAATTATCCCAAAATTTAGTAGTTTAAAACAACAGTAAACATTATTATCTCTCACATTTTCTACAGGTTAGGAATTTAGGAACAACTTAGCTAGTAGTTTGGGCTTAGGCTGTCTTGTGAGAATGCCTAAAGATATTGGGGGCCTCTCACAAGAAGGCCATAATCAAAATGTTAGACATGCTGCAGTCATCTGAAAGCTTGACAGGAGCTATCAGGTCTCTCTTCAAGGTGGCTTGCTGTCCTTGACTGAAGAGTCAGTGCTGGTTGTTGACAGGAGACCTCAGTACCTCTCCACCTGGCCTCTTCATAGGGTTGCTTGAGTGCTCTCTTTGTACTGTGACTAGCTCTCCACAGAGAGAGTGAGTGATCTAAGAGACCATGGGGAAAGGGGCAATGTCTTTTATTACCTAGCCTTGTAAGTCAAACATTTGCACTTCTGCAGTACTCTGCTAGTTAGACAGGCCAGTCCTGATTCCACGATTCAATTTGTAGGAGATTGCAAAGGGGTGAGGAGCAGGCAAGGATCTTTGGGGCCGTTTTTGGAGGCTGACTACCACAAATGGATTTCTCTGAGTTTTAGGAAAATAGACATACTTTGGTGGTAAACTTAGCAAGTTATATTTTAGGAGAATGTTTAGCTTTTTTGTTTGAGTAAACCATAATCTATGAATGTTTTTAAAGGGGCCAATTTTATGCTAGTTTTTCATATTCCAAGCAAGTGTTACAAGTGAGAAAATATGTGGGTCTTTTTTTTTGCAGATTATTTAAAATATCTGACAATATACATGGGAGTGCTTATTCCAATGACAGTGAATTGGACTCTCACATTGGCTCATTGAAAAATGTACAAACAGAAATGAACAAAGGGAAATCAAGGAACTATAGCAGTAGTAAGCAGAAATTTCAATATTCTGCAAATGTGTTTACAGCAAATAATGCTTTTTCTGCTTCTGAAATCAGAGAAGGCATGTTTAAAGCACCATCTTTTCCAGTTGCTTTCCAGCCTCATGATATTCAAGGTAATTTCTTGCTTTTTCAGTTCATTTTGTGAGTACAGACTAATCTGCATTTTTCAGCATAGGGGAAAATGTAAAAATATAGTAAATGTGAGTAGATTATCTCTCTGTGCAATTACTGCAGTTTTTTATTATGTTGCATTATTTTCTAAGCTGGGCTGTGTGTTAAAATATTTTATCCGGTGTGCTAAAATATTTTAACTTTGCTCTCAATAAAAGTTGTATTAGTTTTATTAAAATGGCTTTTATGGAAAGGATAAAAATATTCATTTCCGGTCCTAGCTGCTGACCATTAAAATTTTTTAAATATTTATATAAATATGTAGGTTTTTTTTTTTTTCCAGAGGTAACAGAAGATTGTTTAGGTTCCTTGAAGGCTGTCACAGAAATTCGTATCCTTTAAGTTATTTACAATAGCTGCTTTGTATTTATTAAATCATAATTTTAAAATATTTTGTTTAATTGTGTTTCTGTTTGTTTATTTTGATTGATGGAGAAAAAGATGGAAAAGTTAATCTTTTTGGTGATGTAAGAGGTACACGTGGCTGGGTGCGGTGGTTCACCCCTGTAATTCCAGCACTTTGGGAGGCCGACACAGGCAGATCACGAGGTCAGGAGTTTGAGACCAGCCTGACCAACATGGTGAAACCTCGTCTCTACTAAAAATATAAAAAATTAGCTGGGCATGGTGGTGTGCACCTGTAATCCCAGCTACTCAGGAGGCTGAGGCAGGAGAATCTCTTGAACCCGGGAGGTGGAGGTTGCAGTGAGCCGAGATTGTGCCACTGCATTCCAGCCTGGCAAAAGAGTGAGACTCCATCTCAAAAAAAAAAAAACGAAAAAAAAGTATGTGTGCAATAGTGCTACTCAAGGTGTGATTGCAGACTGGTTTCAATTTGTGAACTGTTTGTTATCAGTTTATGACAAGTTAAGTACAGAAGTCAGATCTGTATTATTGGCAGAACTCTTCTTGAGCATATTTGCTTACAAATAGGTACAGATAATTTCTCATCTTTTGAGAAAGAGCAGCCACATTGGGTTGAACTGGGCAGGGGAAATGGATGAGAATGGGACATTGTGTGGATTAGGGACATTTCTACAGATCTAGTATTTTTGAAAATCTAATGTGAAGTTTATACATAGAATCGAAGTTTCAAGTCTGAACATTTCCAGTGTAAATATTTTGAGTATGTTTGTGTGTTCTGGAGGTAACATTGTCTTTGCTTCTTTAATACCCTGTGTATGCCTATAATAGTGCACTTATTCTGTTTTAATTCACCAGCAGTTTATGTGACTATTTCCCCATGATCTATGAACTCTTTGAAGGCAAGGATCATGACTTAACTTACTTACCTGCCTATTTCCAAATACATTGAAAGGCAGATAAAGTAAGGCAGGTAAAGTAAGGAAATTGTTCTGGCAAAAGTATAGACATAAGCAAGGGTGAAGATAAAAAAGTATGAAATATGTTTGGAAAGAATAAGCTTTCCAGTTTGGCTGAAGGGAAAGATATGATTAAAGAAGTAATAAATATTAGATAGTTATCTTAGGATCATATCATATAATGTTATGAATACCAAGGTCAAAGGTTTTTTTATTTTATTTTTGTTTTTTATTTTTTCCCCCAACTTTGTTGAGGTATAATTGACAAATAAAAATGGTATATATTTAAGGAGTACAACATGATTTTTTTTGAGACGGAGTCTGGCTCTGTCGCCCAGGCTGGAGTGCGGTGGCCGGATCTCAGCTCACTGCAAGCTCCGCCTCCCAGGTTTACGCCATTCTCCTGCCTCAGCCTCCCAAGTAGCTGGGACTACAGGCGCCCGCCACCTCGCCCGGCTAGTTTTTTGTATTTTTTTAGTAGAGATGGGGTTTCACGGTGTTAGCCAGGATGGTCTCGATCTCCTGACCTCGTGATCCGCCCGTCTCGGCCTCCCAAAGTGCTGGGATTACAGGCTTGAGCCACCGCGCCCGGCCAACATGATTTTTTTAATATATAAACATTGCAAAAATAATTACCACACTCAGGCTAATTAATGTATCTATCGCCTTTCACAGTTACTTCTTTTTTGTGGTGAAAATACTTACAATCTCTGTAATAAGGAGAAACCATGTAATATTTTTGAGCATGTCAAATATCATCATTAAAACTATGCTTTAGGAATATATAATTAGTGACTTATTGCTTGGCAATGTTCTAGCATCCACAAAAGTTATGATCTAGTTGACAAAATGAAAAACGAATTCCGGATATTGCATAGCTGTGCTAGAGAAATCTAGCAACAATAACTAATCTTGGGTACTCCAGGGATCATCTGAAATAATTCTGAAGTATGGTTAGAAAATATTTGCCTGACTTCTCATAAAAAGTCCCCTCCAATGCAGATAGCTGATTTGAGTAAAAATGAGGGAGAGGGATCAATAAGAGGGTTATACATGTTGATATAGTAACTATAAACAGAGCCAGTGTTTAGCACTTTATTCAGCATGGTGTCTCAATGCTGCCACACTTTGTTTCCTCTGGTGATCAAAATAGGATGGAAACATAGGAAATATATTAGCAGTTAAGCTGTTAAAGATGTTTAATTATCTGTACAATGGCTGATTTTCCTTATCCCTTACTGTAAAGTCTTTCCATATGACACTGGCTTTTAAAGAGCTTTGAGGGTCTTTACGCTATATTAGCACAGCTGAAATGGTTCTGTTGTTTATTAGTTAGGACTACTGCTTACACTTGTGTCCACTGATTTATTGTCCAAAAAGTTCATTTTCTGTAAAATTCATTGTCCTATACCTTGTTTCCAAGTATATATTTAAAGTAGAAGACTGAATGCTATTTGTGATAATTTGAGAGTTTGTAGATTACTTGGACATACCTTATTTTCTTATTCTCTTTAAATATTTTACTACATTTGAATCCTCAGGGCAATAGAAGTTTTCTCAGGTTGATCCTACCACAGTAGTCTTGTCATTTTCAATTCTGCAGACATTTTCCCCATAATTTCAGTGACACTGCTGAGAGTTTATTGAATGTAAGACCAAAAATTGATTTCAGTTGTTGATAGTGATGATAAAGGATGTTAGCAGTTGAGTTTTCTTATGAGCTGAAACACTGATTCTATAAATATCTACTCTGAATCAAAGATTCATTTTTGTGAATATAAATTGATATGGAGCTATCTAATGAGAGAAAAACCAACATGATGGCCCACTTGTGGGCTTGTTGCAAATAAATATTTGATAGAAAGAGACATGTTTTGAAGGAAAAATGAGATTCCTTCTCAAGCTTATGGATTTTCAAATTCAAAATTACGTGTTTGTTTGGCACAGATATGACACCTTACACACCAGAAAGTAAAATGAGGATTTATAAATTAACTGCTTGATGTAATAATTGCAAACCTGTATTAACTGAGTACTTACTATGTGTCAGGCACTGTTCTAGGTGTGTGGGATATGTCACTGAAGAAAACAGACAATCCTTGCTTTTGAGGAGATACCATTCTTTGGATGAGGGTAGGGAAGAAGCTAGATCTCAACAACTGTAACAACATATAAATAAGTCATAGAGTTTTTTAGAAAGTGGTGACTATTATGGGAAAAGAAAAAAGTAGAGCAGGGTAAGGGGGTTAGATTGGGACTGCTGAGATTCGTGGCTCAGGGCGTAGAATTAAACAGTACTTAGGGTAGACCTTGAGAAGGTCAGATGTAAGCACTTAATGGAGGGAAAAGAGCCAAGGAAATATGGAGGGAGGAACAGTCTAGGCAGGAGAAGGCCTCATGGCAGGAACATGGCTGATGTTTTTGAAGAACAGCAGAGTTCAGTATAGCTAGAGGAGATGAGTCGGGGGAAAGAGTAGTAGGACTTGAAGTCAGAGAGATAAAGGCAGGGGCTGATGCGAGGAGGGAGTGCAGTGGGGAGACAAGGTCATGTAGAGCCTTATACCCCTATACTTGGAGAGAAAGGGAGGAATTTGATCAGAGAAGTAATATGATCTAAGTTTAAACAGGATCACTATAGCAATCCATCAGTTCTTGTATATCTTTATAAAAATCCAGTTGTTTAAATAACTGTGTACTTGTGTTCTCAGATATGTTCTTAACCATCTTATATCTTCTAATAGATTATAACAGTCTCAATTGTAGGAACTCATTTTCTTCTTTATTTACAGCTTCCCACAGCTTTCTAAATCTATTAATGTATTCTGTATATAGTGTCCAATGACTGTGGTTGATATATTGTAAGAAGAATACCATGTAAATACAGATGTCTCCCAATCTTTCAATAGACCCTCACCTTGGAGAGGGCACAGTTTATTCTTCATATCTATTAATATTTTTGAACTTTCTTATAGGGGAAGGATGATTTAAGTTCTTCCTGCCAAGCCAGTATGTTGATAATTACAATTAAACCCACCACTTAACACAACTAAATTATCAAAAACAAAGAGATTTAGTATTAGGTAACCAGAAACACATCAGCTAATGAAGTACAATCAATGCTTAATGAAATAGTTGAGTGAAATTCTGTACATTAAAGAAGAGATAAAAATCAAGTGGCCTTGTCAAGGTAAATAAGAAAAAGCACTACTCTGGAAAAGATAAACCAGAAGTATAGTTCTGATTTACTTGCCATTATGTACTTGCATCTCTTCCGTCATATTTAGCACTCAAGTATAACCCTTATATAATCTCGTTTCCCTATAGGAACTTTGCAAGTTCTTTTCAGAATATGGAATGTGACTGGAGACTAATAATTTATGAATAATTTATGATAATTATTTTCTTAAGATGCCAAATAGCAAATGTTAAAACCTCATCATTAAACGTTGTCAGAATCAATATTAATGTAACTTAATTTTAAAATTAAAAGTAACCAATTTTTTAAATTCTGAAATATTTGACTCCTTAATGTTATTGTAAGCGGCAAAATTTAGAAGTATTTTCAAAGAATTTCCATATTTCAACTATATACAGTCCAAAGCCTTTGATGATGTAAGTATTTTATTTAACTTATTTATTTTTCTACCTTTCACTAGGTTGTGATCACTAGATTGGGACAGCTGGGATTTACTAGATCTTTATGTCTGCACTGCCACACTCAGTGTCTAGCACATTATAGGAGCTCAGAAAATATTTGGTAAATGAATACGTGTGATTTTCATAGGTGGATTTGTTTGTATTTGAGTGCAGTAGTGAAATCTCAGCTCACTGCAACTTCTACTTTCCAGGTTCAAGCGATTCTCCTGCCTCAGCCACCCAAGTAACTGGGATTACAGGTGTGAGACACCACTCCTGGCTAAGTTTTGTATTTGTAGTAGAGACAGGGTTTTGCTATGTTGGCCAGGCTCATCTCAAACTCCTGACCTCAAGTTATCTGCCTTCCTTGGCTTCCCAAAGTGCTGGGATTACAGGTGTAAGCCATCGCGCTTAGCCAGGAATGATTTTCTTCTAGGTCTACATTGACAAATAAAACAGCATGATAAAATACTAATAATGTTATTTTTCGAGAGAAGAGGCTGTAGAGCAAAGTTACAATTTCTATAAGTTTAGAGGAAACATGTTTGAATTATTAGATTCTTATTAAGACTTTTTTTTAACAAATTGAGAATGTGTGTGAAAAATTCTATACGTTACATGATTGATAACTTTCTATTATTTAGCTTCTTTACACAGATAGGAATTTTGTGATTTGTGCTCCAACTGGTTCTGGAAAAACTGTAGTGTTTGAACTAGCTATAACAAGATTGTTAATGGAAGTACCATTGCCATGGTTGAATATTAAAATTGTTTACAGTAAGTATTTATTTTAAGAGTGATGATTAATTATAATAACGAAAAACCATTGAAGCAAAATGAAGAAATAAATTCAGTTTCTGGCCTTAGGAATTACTTGGCTTTCTATATATTTCTAGTAAAATCTGGTCTTATTTGTCATTAAATTTAAAATACATTTTCCAGAATTATAAATAAAAAGTAATATTTGAATTGAGAATTTGACTTTTACATGCTTATTTTTTAAAGGACAGGCAAAATGAACAAATCAAACATTTTGTAATTCTAGAAATTTGCATAGGCACTTTTACTCTACTTTCTTAGGTGTGTATTTAAAAAAAATTTTTTTAATCAAAGTAATATATGCATATGGATTAAAAATCAAATACCACTAAAGGCCATGTGATGAAAAGCAATCATCTTCTGCCCTACCTTTCTCCACTTTTAGTTACACTTGCCTGAGAAATCATTTCTATTTTTAGTTCTTTTTGGTTATTACCTTGCTATCTCTAAATCAAACTTGTCTAACTTGTGGCCTGCAGGCCGCATGTGGCCCAGGACGGCTTTGAATGCAGCCCAACACAAATATGTAAACTTATGACAATTTGTAATGTTTATAAAACATTATGAGAATTTTTATTCTTTAGCTTATCAGTCATCGTTAGTTTTAGCATATTTTATTTGTGGCTCAATACAGTACTTCTTCCAGTGTGACCCAGGGAAGCCAAAAGACTGGACCCCCTGCTCTAAATAATATGCCTATATTGTTCATTTTTAATTTATCAATCTTAGGAGTATGTAGATGTGTGTTTTTATGCTAACTTTATTAACCAAAGTTTGTGAAAATAATTTTAAAATTGAACTGATGTTCAAAGTAAATATTTTATACTGTTACAGTGGCACCAATAAAAGCCTTGTGTAGTCAGCGTTTTGGTGACTGGAAAGAAAAATTTGGACCAATAGGATTGAATTGTAAAGAACTTACTGGAGATACAGTAATGGATGACCTGTTTGAGATTCAGCATGCCCATATTATTATGACAACTCCAGTAGGTATTATTTATACTTTATGATTTCCTTAGTTCGTTAGAAAATACCTATTTTTCTTTACCAAGACAAAAAGTTTAAAAAATACAAACTAGAAGCATATATTTACAATGTAAACAAATGAACATTAAAAAAATACTACAATTCAAGGCCCAGAAAGAATACCTACAAATCAGTAAGTAAAAGACAAATGACCAAATTGGAAAAATTGACAAAGAATAGGCAGTTTGTTATTGCGGATACTTTGTAATCATATTTATTGCTTTATTCTTTTACCTAAGTAGTGTATATTATAGAGGGAGGTCCTTGGTAGAATTTAAAGACAGGTAATAAAACTTGGACTTAGAATATTTTGTGGTTCAGTATAAAAATAAATGAGGGCCCAGTTTTAAAAATACCTTTAAGACTGTAAAAATTCTTTAAGTATTTTTTAATTTTAAAATATTTTTCAGGATACTCTTAAGGGATCAACCAAAATTGCCCATTATTTGTAATATGTCATGTTAAAAAATTATTGATATCTTAATATTTATTATAATTCCTTATCACATTAAATTACTTGTATGCTTTTTTTTTCTGTCTAGGAAAAATGGGATAGCATGACTAGGAAATGGAGAGACAACTCTTTGGTTCAACTGGTTCGACTGTTTCTCATTGATGAGGTAATGAATATATTCACTTTCAGACATAAACATAAAAGGATAATTAGAATAAGACAAAGAAAAAAGACATTTCAACCAAACTATGTGTTTGTTTTATCCCTTCAAATGGAAAATGCTCATTTTCTCAAGCAAGAATGTTAGTATTATTGAATATTTTAATTGATTACATGTATTTATAATTCTATAGCTAATGATATTTTCTTGATTTCCTGCTTAGGTACATATTGTAAAAGATGAAAATCGTGGTCCAACTCTTGAAGTTGTAGTCAGCAGAATGAAAACTGTACAGTCTGTTTCTCAGACTTTAAAAAATACCAGCACTGTTATTCCAATGCGATTTATAGCTGTATCTGCAACAATTCCAAATGCTGAGGATGTGAGTTGCAATTTTAGCTGAGCTCTTAGGTTTTTTATGACTTGTGACATATTTAGTTATTTTGATCTTAGAGAAAAGTGAATTTTTTGTACTTTGCTTTAATAGGAAAGTACGTTGTAGAAAGTTGTGGCTAGATCTCATAAATATGACAGTATTAAGGCCATAAAATTTAGTTCATCAGGTTTAATAAAATATTTTTTGTGGACATGTGGACATCTCTTGTTCGCTAGTATCTAAAAGTCTTAGTTTTATGGGTCTCAGATGCTTCATAATAACTTCACTAACAATATGTGATGGTTGTTGTAACTAGCTGACTCTAATTGTATAGCGAAGTATGGTGGAGAATAAAAATAATTGCTTAGATGATTACCACTTGCTCCTCAATTCTGTATGCTTGGCATTGTGGTAAGCACTAACAATAGATGCAAAAGTGAAAATATGTGGACTCCGTCCTTGAGGAAGATCTCATGGTTAATGAGGTACATGGACATGTAAAGAAATAATAATATGCAGTATTGTACTTTTCATAATGAATATATGACTTAATTTTTTCTTCAATTTTTAAGTAAACGTCTTGAAAAGTAATAGTCTCACTCTACTTTCTCACTCCTACTTACTTCTCAGCCTACTATAATACTGGTTTTCCCCTACTACTTCTTCAAAATTGTTTTCACAAATAGCCACTATATTGTTTATTCCAATGGAATATTTTGTCTTTATCGTTAATTTGGCACAATTAATCATTTTCTTGTTCTTAAAATGACAGCTTATTTTGTTCATATTTGTCAGGAATAATATAGAAAAATTTAAAGTTTATTAAAACAACAAAACTAAATCCTAGTGTTTGTCTTTCCACATGTAGGAAGCATAATGTATATACTTTTTTTTGTAAGCATGTAGGAATCATAATGTATATACTCTTTTTGACCTGCATTTCATCTATAAACATTTTATATCATTAAATATTCTTCAGTACTATTTTTGTGGTTTTATTGTAATTTATTTATTAAACACTATAATAATGGAAGATTATTTCCAATTTTTGCTATTGTAAACAGAGTGAAATTAATATATCTGAAACATCCATGATTATTTCCTTAGGGTGAACTTTTAGAATGAAATAACTGAATCAAAGGATATATAAAACTCTAAAGAAGCACTTCGTTCAATAAATGTTACATTCATTTACACTTCTACCAGAAGCTGTTTTCCTGTATCCTAACACTGGATCGTTTAATAGTGGAATTATTATTGCTATTATTATTTTAAATATTTATAGGATTTATTGTTTAGTGTGGTATCTCATTTAAAATTTTTTGCTTCAAAAAAAATTTTTTTTGCTTCTTTGATTTCTACTAAATTTTTAATATATTTATCAACTACTTTAAGTTCTTTTTTGACATAATCTTTGCCAGATTATGTCATTTGCCTTTTTTTCACATTGGGACACTAAATTTTTCTTACTTATTTGTAAGCCATTATTATGTACTAGTACTCTCTAATTCATCAAACTTTTCCCCTTTGCGATAAACACTACTTCTGTGAATGCTGTTTCTCTGTGTCTTTGTCAGATCTTCTTCCTCCGTTTTCCCCTAAATTAAGGTCTTTATTCTTGGCCTTCTGCTCCCCTCAAACTGTAAATTCTTGTGTGATCTTATCCCTACTCATGATAACCTTGAAACTATTTTAATGTTTTCTTCCTGTCAAAACAACAGTCAGTTTCATAGCAGGGCATGGAGCCTGATTATTAACTGGGCTATGTAAAGATAAAGATTGCTTACCACAGTTCCAGAAACTAACTAGTGACTCTAGGTTGAGTCTGAAGTTTGCTTTTGGCACTGGCATCTCTCAAGTGTTTGTTGCTTGCTTAAAAACTTGTCATCCCTTGCAAACCTAAACCAACTATTACTTTGCTACTATTTATCTAATATTTAGGACAACACAAAAGAGATGTCAGATATTTTGAGGCATAGTTTTCAAAATAGCAAAATTTTGAAAACTATGTAAAATTTCTCACTTTTACCTAAGTGAGAAATTTGGTCTCTGTGACAAAATTGATTTTAATTTTCTTTGGATTCTTATGAAGGAAAATAAAACAAAATAATAATAACTAATTGGAAGTTTACCATGGTGAAAAATGGGTATAATCTTGAAATACTACTGTTGGTAGTGCTGACCACTATATCAACAAAATAATATTAATGGAATATGTAATATTGAAAAAGACAAGTATACTTGATTAAATACTTTTATAGCTTGACCTTAAAGTGATCTGTAATTGGGTTGTTTTTAGCAATAAAACTTTACTAGAAGAAAGTTTTAATGTACATGTTTTTGTGTTTTAAAGATTGCAGAATGGCTTTCAGATGGTGAAAGACCAGCTGTATGTCTGAAAATGGATGAGAGCCACAGACCAGTGAAACTTCAGAAAGTGGTCCTTGGATTTCCCTGCAGTAGTAACCAAACTGAATTTAAGTTTGATTTAACCCTCAACTACAAAATTGCCAGTGTTATACAAATGTATTCCGATCAGAAACCCACACTTGTGGTATGGATTGTTGATAGCTTATTTTTTAGTATATTCAGTTTTTAACATGATTAATACAAAAGTTATGAATTTATTTTCAGTTTTGTGCGACAAGGAAGGGTGTGCAACAGGCTGCTTCTGTTCTTGTGAAAGATGCTAAATTTATTATGACTGTGGAACAGAAACAGAGGTATAGTTTTTCATTTTTTCATGGAAGTAGAAGGACTTTTAGGGCTCATCTAGATGAGATGAGAAAATTAGGCTTGTCCCATAACCTTGGGGTAAACCTCAGTGTCCTCATGTATAAAATAAGGATAATGGTAATTTTGAGGGTTAAGTGAGATAATGAGTCTTAGTGCAGGGGTGATCCAGATTTCTTGAATGATAAAGATTATCCATACTGATAATCTGATGGTCAGATTTCTTGAATGATAAAGATTATCCATACTACTGTCAATTTTTTTAACCTAATTTCAATCCAACATCTTTTATAGTCTTTCACTAAAGCTGATCTTGCGAATTAATCTTTAAGGACTTTCTATCATATTTGGCCACTTCCACCTTACTTAAACACTCTGGGCTCTGTGCTTCCATGACCATTTCTACTGATTTTCTTCCTACTTTGCAGGCTGCTTGTTCTCAGTCCCCTTTTCACCTCTTCTACCCAACTCTTAAATGTTGACATTCAAGTGAGTATATCTGAGGTTCATTCTTTCTAATTCCACACTCTTAGTTGTTTGTAACTACTCACATGAAGTTCAAATAATATTTATGCGTGTCTATGAATTCCCACATTTATGCCTTCAGCCCAGACTACTTCCCTACTGAGCTCCAGGTCTATAGTCCATCTGTGTAACTGAATCCAATTGTATGTCTACCGACAGTCATCTCAAACTCAGTATGTACGAAATAGAACCTTGGTTCTTGCTCTCAGACCAGTTCCTTCTCCAGTGTTCCCCATCTTAATTATACATTATCTCCCTAGTTACTCATAGCAGAAAACTATCACTAATATCTTCTTCACCTTATATCTCATAGACAATCAATTAAAAGTCCTGTTTATTCTTCTAAATATATCTCAAATATGTCATTTTGTCTCCATCAACACTTCCCTAATTCAAGTCACTATTAATCTCTTGCCTAGGCTGTATCCTTTTCTTTAATCACTGCACACACACACACACTCTTATCCCGCTTTGTTCTCTGCATAGCATAGATTTTGTGAGATTGCAAATCTAAATGTCAGTTTCCTGCCTAAAACTCTTTAATAGCTTCTTCTTGTCCTGGGGATTAAATGCTAAATCCTTAGTGTAGCCTGCAATAGCCCATATAATGTGATGCCTAGCCAATTCTCCAGACTTATCATGACCATTCTCCCCCTTTACTCACCACAGTCAAGCTGTATTGACCTCTGTGTTCTGTGAATACACCAAACTGTTACTCTGTACAGCCTCATCTTGCATCATGCTTTCTTTTACTGGAATGGTTTTTACCTAACTCCTATTTATCCTTCATGTCTAAACTTTAATATCAGTTTTCCATAGTCATCAGTTTACCTGTATTTACTTTTGTAAGCAACCTGTACTTTATTTCATAGTACTCACTGTAATTATAATATACTTTTGTTTAATAGTTATTTTAATATCTTTTCCATTCATTAGATTATCAACTTCTTCAGGAAGGGGGACTCATGTTCGTCCTGCTTACCACTAAATCTTAGCGGGTGTGTTAGGTCATTCTTGCATTGATATAAAGAAATTTCTGAGACTGGGTAATTTATAAAGAAGAGAGGTTTAATTGGCTCACAGTTTTGCAGCCTGTACAGGAAGCATGGCACCAGCATCTGCTTGGCTTCTGGTGAGGCCTTGGGCTGCTTACAGTTATGGCAGAAGGCAAAGGTTGAGTTGGTGTTTCACATGGTGAGAGCAGGAGCAGGGGTTGGGGGGTGCCATACACTTTTAAGCAACTAGATCTCACAAGAACTCACTGTTGTGAGGACAGCACCAAGCCATTAGGGATCTGCCCCCATGATCTATTCACCTCCTACCAGGCCTCACCTTCAACACTGGGGATTTCACTTTAGTGTAAGATTTAAATGGACAACATCCAAATTATAGCAGAAGGTCTCAGCGGAGTGCTAGTATATGATTACTATGTAATGAACATTAACTTATTATTATTGTTAATAACTTCTGGAAATCAGTAAATATGTTTAGTGGTAGACCTCAGACTAAAATTGGACATGTGGATATAGGCAGATACTTATTTTTCTGCCTAATTTTGTATGGTGGGGGAATATACTTTTCTCTGCTTTGGGTCAGATCAGCTTTCCAGTTACCATTCTGTTCTTTTGCCACCACCTCTGGTTGCTTGTCAACCAAAGACATGTAGCAAGCCTAGAGGACCCAATTTAGTCTTCTTTACATTCTTTTTTTTTTTTTTTAATCCACTGAAAAGGTAGACTATAAAGATAGTCTAGTAAAGCATTACAAACATAGCCACTTACTCACCCTCTAGATACTATTTTGACACTTTTCCTTCCAGTTAAAGGATTTAACTTGATCTTCTTAGTTACTACCATATGAAAAACTCTAGGGTGTGAAGCATGTAGAGTAGTTGTTTTATAATACACATCAACAAAGCAAGATTAAGCAACAAGAAACAGTAGAGAGCAAGACAGAATGAGAAAAATCAACAAAGAGCTCACAGCCAAAAAGTAGATGAAGTCTGAGAAGTAGATAGAAAGGTAGAAAGTGAAATTATTGCTAATAAGATAAGAATGCCATCAAATAATGATCAATAATTTTCATACCAACTACATGTAGTTTTATAGCATTCTTATTAATTTTCTAAGTTTTAAAACAAAGATGGGGTTTCAAAACATTGACCAGTTCATTATAAAACTAGTAATAGAATAAAGGCAAACTGGGATTTTTAATAAAGTGTAGGTATAGGGTAGAGAGACTGTAAGTAGCTATAAACAATTTGAAGCTTTCTACTTGTTGGGTGAATAAACTAGATGATCAGGTTGGATCATACCACTTTTTGTCAGAAACAAGATGTGGGGATCAAGTAATGAGGCTTGTTTTCTTGCTCATAAATTTAACTCTGAAGGCAGTTTTGAAAGACTTATGGAATTCTTTGTGCAATGGCGGCATCATTCACATAGAAATATGTGGTGTCCTAAGGTGAATACATAATAATTAACATTTTTGAGCTGAACTCGTCTATGTGACCAGGGGAATTGAAATACACTCTAAGTTCCCTTAAAACTAATTTACATTTCATCCCCTCCCTTATTTCTGTTGCACACAAATTTCCTAATTTTGTTTCAGATAATCATTTTTTTGCAAACATATATCTTAATTCCTTTTCTCATTTCCTACTCTTACCTAATTACTAATGAAAATTTCTCTCTCCTTTAACTCTCTTATTTCTTCAGTCTTTGCCCCTTATTTTTTCTTTATCTCCTTGTTTATTCTTGTTTGTTGTTGTTGTTGTTTTTCTAGGAACATACTGGAGTTAGAGTCAGATTTGAATTACAGTGCTGTTACTTTTACTAGCTGCATACAATCGGTCATATTACTTAACTTCTCTCAACTTCAATTTCTTAATCAATATTGTATATGTGAGAATCAATCATCTCACAGTGTTTCTATGATGATTATATAGGCAACATTTCTAAGATACCTAACAGAGAATAGCAAAGTTTGTACTTAATAGTAACATGCCCTTTCCTCTTTCCTTCATTCCATTATGAATCCTTAAAAAAGTCATGAGTATTACCATAAAAATAGTCTTAGTGTCATATCTGCAACAATGAAATAGAAAAATACTAGATGTCTTTATATACTTAAGAACCAAGCCTACCAACTTCCAAAATCTTTTAATGTACCCAGAATTCATTTTCAAATTATCAACACACTTTCTTAACTTCCTCTTCTCTTTTAACTTAACCTAGTTCTTTTTAAAAAGTAAATTTTATATGGCATATTTGAGGTTTACAACATGATGTTATGTGGTTCATATAGCTAGCAAAATGGTTACTATAGTGATGCAAATTAATATAGCTCTCATCTCATATAGTTATTTTTTTGACAAGAGCAGCTAAATCTACTTAACAAGAATCCCTAATCCAAAACAATTTTGTTAACTGTAGTCTTCATGTTGTACACTAGGTCTCTAGACTTGTTCATGCTATGTATCTGCTTTTCTGTGTATCCTTTGACCTACATTTCCCCATTTCTTCTCCTGTTCCCATCCTTCCTGCCTCTGATAACTACTGTTTTATTCTGTGTCTCTGTATATTTGACTTTTTTTAAAAAGCTTTCACATATGAGTGAGAACATGCAATATTTTTCTTTCTATGACTGGCTTATTTCATTTAGTGTCTTAGCAATGTCCTCCAGGTCCAACCATGTTGTGGCAAATGGCAGAATCTCATTCTTTTATAAGGCTGAATAATCCATTGTGTGTGTGTGCGGGCATATGTGTGTGTGTGTGTGTACTACACACACATACCACATTTTTCTTATGCATTAGTTCATCAACAGACCTTTAGGCTTTTTCCATATCTTAAGTATTATGAACAGTCTGCAAGGAACGTGGGAGTGCAGATATCTTTATGAGGTAATGATTTCTTGTTTGGGTATATACCCAGAGAAGAACTGAGTAATATGGTAATTCCATTTTTAATATCTTTAGAAATCTCAATACTGTTTCCATAATGGCTGTACCAATCTGCATGCCCACCAACAGTGTACTAGGATTCCTTTTTTTCCACACCCTCACCTATATTTGTTGTCTGTAATATAGTGGTTTTAATTTACATTTCCTGATAATTAGTGAAGTTGAACACCTTTTCATATACTTGTTGGCCATTCTTAAATGTTTTTTTTTTCCTTCCACTTGTAAGTTTAAGGGTATATATGCAGGATGTACAGGTTTGTTATATAGGTAAGCACGTGACATGGTAGATTGCTGTACAAATCATCCCAGAACCTAGGTATTAAGCTCAGCATCCATTAGCTATTATTCCTAATGCTCTCCCTCCCCAGCCTCCCCAACAGGTCCCAATATGTGTTGTTCCCATCCATATGTCTATGTGTTGTCATCATTCAGCTCCCACTTATAAGTGAGAACATGTGGTGTTTCGTTTTCTGTTCCCGTGTTAGTTTGCTGAGGATAATGGCTTCCATCTCCATCCATGTCTCTGCAAAGGACATGTTATCATTCCTTTTTATGGCTGTGTAGTATTCCATAGTGTATATGTGCCACATTTTCTTTATCCAGTCTATCACTGATGGGCATTTAGGTTGATTCCATGTCTTTGCTAGTGTGAATAATGCTGCAATGAACATATTTGTGCATGTAGCCTTATAAAATAATAATTTATATTCATTTGGGTATATGCCCAGTAATGGGATTGCTAGCTCAAAAGGTGTTTCTGGTTATATGTCTTTGAGAAATTGCCACAACGTCTTCCACAATGGTTGAACTAATTTACACTAGCAACAGTGTAAAAGCATTCCTTTTTCTCTGCAACCTCGCTAGCATCTGTTGTTTTTTGACTTTTTAATAATTGCCATTCTAACTGGCATGAGATGCTATCTCACTGTGGTTTTGATTTACTTTTCTCTAATGATCAGTGATATTGAGCTTTTTTTCATAGTGTTTGTTGGCCACATGTATGTCATCTTTTGAGAAGTGTCTGTTCATGTCCATTGCCTGCTTTTTAATGGGGTGGTTTCTTTTTTTTTTTCTTGTAAATGTGTTTAAGTTCCTTGTAGACTCTGGATATTAGACCTTTGTCAGATAGATAGATTGCAAAAATTTTCTCCTGTTCTGTGGGTTTTCTGTTTGCTCTCATGACAGTTTCTTTTGCTGAATGAAAGCTCCTTATTTTAATTTTAATTTGATGCCATGTGTCAATTTTTGCTTTTGTTGCAATTGCTTTTGGTGTTTTCATCATGAAATCTTTGCCTGTGCCTGTATCCTGAAGGGTGTTGCCTGAAGGGTATTTTCTTATAGGGTTTTTATAGTTTTGGGTTTTAAATTTAAGTCTGTAATCCATCTTGAGTTAATTTTTGTGTAGGGTGTAAGGAAGGGGTCCAGTTTCAATTTTCTGCATATGGCTAGCCAGCTCTCCCAGCACCATTTATTAAATAGAGTGTCCTTTCCCCATTGCCTGCTTTTGTCAGATTTGTTGAAGATCAGATGTTTGTAGGTGTGTGGTCTTATTTCTGAGTTCTCCATTCTGTCCTTTGGTCTATGTATCTGTTCTTGTACTAGTCCCATGCTGTTTTGGTTACTGTAGCCTTGTAGTATAGCTTGAAGTTGGGTAGCATGATACCTCCAGCTTTGTTCTTGCTTAGGATCGTCTCGGCTATTTGGTTCCATACAAATTTTAAAATAGTTTTTCTCTGATTCTGTGAAGAATATCAATGGTAGTGTAGTGGGAATAGCATTGAATGTATAAATTACTTTGGGCACTATGGTCATTTTCACAGTATTGTTTCTTCCTATCTATGAGCATGGAATGTTTCTCTATTTGCTTGTATCCACTTTGGTTTCTTTGAGCAGTGGTTTGTAGTTCTCCTTGAAAAGTTTCTTTACTTTCCTCCTTAGCTGCTGTATTCCTAGGTATTTTATTCTTTTTGTAGCAATTGTGAATGGGAGTTCATAGATGGTTTGGCTCTCTGATTGCCTGCTGTTGGCTATAGGAATGCTAGAGATTTTTGCACATTGATTTTGTATCCTGAGAATTTGCTGAAATTGCTTAATAGCTTGAGAAGCTTTTGTCCTGAGAAGATGAGGTTTTCCAAATATAGGATCATGTCATCTGTAAACAAAGATAATTTGACTTCCTCTCTTCCTATTTAAATATGCTTTATTTCTATTGCCTGATTGCCCTTGCCAGAACTTCCAATACTATGTTGAATAGGAATGGTGAGAGGAGGAATCCTTGTCTTGTGCCAGTTTTCTAGGGGAATGATTCCAGTTTTTGCCCATTCAATATGTTATTGGCTATATAGCTCTTATTATTTTGAGGTATGTTCCTTCAATACCTAGTTTGTTGAGAGTTTTTAACATGAAGGAGTGTTGAATTTTATCGAAGGCCTTTTCTGCATCTATCGAGGTAATAATGTCTTAAATTCTGTTTATGTGATGAATCACATTTATTGGTTTGTGTATGTTGAACCACTTTTGCATCCTGGGGATGAAGCCAACTTGATCATGGTGGGTAAGCTTTTTGATGTGCTGCTGAATTCAGTTTCCCAGTATTTTATTGAAGCTTTTTGCATGAGTGTTCATTAAGGATACTGTTCTGACATTTTCTTTTTTTGTTTATCTCTGCCAGGTTTTGGTATCAGGATGATGCTGACCTCATAACTAGGTTAGTGAGGAGTCCCTCCTTTTCAATTTTTTGAAATAGTTTCAGTAGAAATGGGGCCAGCTCTTCTTTCTACCTGTGGTAGAAGTTAGCTGTGGATCTTTCTGGTCCTGGGCTTTTTTTGGTTGGTAGGCTAGTTATTACTGTCTCAATTCCAGAACTCATTATTGGTCTATTCAGGGATTCAATTTCTTCCTGGTTCAGTCTTGGGAGAGTGTATGTGTCCAGGATTTTATCCATTTCTTCTAGATTTTCTAGTTTATGTGCGTAAAGGTCTTTATGATATTCTTTGATGGTTGTTTGTATTTCTGTGGGTTCAGTGGTGATATCCCCCATATCATTTATGATTGTGTTTATTTGATTCTTCTCTCCTTTCTTCTTTATTAGTCTAGCTAGCAGTCTATCTATTGTATTAAGGTTTTCAAAAAACTAGCTCCTGAGGTTGGTGATTTTTTTTTTGAAGGGTTTTTTCATGTCTCTGTCTCCTTCAGTTCAGCTCTGATCTTCGTTATTTCTTGTCTTCTGCTAGCTTTGGGGTTTGTTTGCTCTTGATTCTCTAGTTCTTTTAGTTGAGATGTTAGGTTGTTAACTTGCAATCTTTCTAGCTTTTTGATGGGGGAATTTGGTGCTATATATGTTTCTCTCTTAACACTGCTTTGACTGTGTCCCAGAGATTCTGGTATGTTGTCTCTTTGTTCTCATTAGTTTCAAAGAACTTCTTGATTTCTGCCTTAATTTCATTATTTACCTAAGAGTCATTCAGGAGCAGGTTGTTCAGTTTTCATGTAGTTGTGTGGTTTTGAGTGTGTTTCTTAATCTTGAGTTCTAATTTGATTGTGCTCTGGTCTGAGAGACTGTGTTATGATTTCCATTCTTTTGTATTTGCTGAGAAGTGTTTTACTTCCAATTATGTAATCAGTTTTAGAGTACATGCCATGTAGCTCTCAGAAGAATGTATATTCTGTTGAATTTGAGTCGAAAGTTCTGTAGCTATCAATCAGGTCCACTTGATCCAGAGCTGAGTTCAGGTCCTGAATATCTTTGTTAATTTTCTGTCTCAGTGATCTGTGTAATATTGGCAATGGGTTGTTAAAGTCTCCACTATTATTGTGTGGGAGTCTGAGTCTCTTTGTAGATCTCTAAGAACTTGCTTTATGAATCTGAGTGCTCCTGTATTGGGTGTATATATATTTAGGATAGTTCTTCTTGTTGCATTGATCCCTTTACCATTACGTAATGACCTTCTTTGTCTTTTTTGGTCTTTGTTGGTTTAATGTCTATTTTGTCAGAAACTAGGAGTGCAACCCCTGCTTTTTTCTATTTTCCATTTGCTTGGTAAGTTTTCCTTCATCCCTTTATTTTGAGCCTGTGTGTGTCTTTGCATGTGAGATGGGTTTCTTGAAGACTGCATACCAGTGGGTCTTGGCTCTTTATCCATCTTGCCATCCCATGCCTTTTATTTGGGGCATTTAGCCCATTTACAGTTTCAGATTAGTATTGTTACACGTGAATTTGATCCTGTCATCATGATGCTAGCTGGTTATTTTGCAGACTTGTTCATGTGGTTGTTTCATAGTGTCACTGGTCTGTGTACTTCAGTGTGTTTTTGTAGTGGCTGGTAATGGCTTCTCCTTTCCATATTCCGTGCTTCCTTCAGGAACTCTTGTAAGGCAGGCCTGGTGACTTCCCTCAGCATTTGCTTCTCTGAAAAGAACCTTATTTCTCTTTGCTTATGAAGCTTAGTTTGGCCAGATACGAAATTCTGGGTTAGAAATTCTTTTCTTTAAAAATGTTGAATATTGGTTCCCAGTCTCTTCTGGCTTGTAGGTTTTCTGCTGAGAGATCCACTGTTAGTTTGATGAGTTTCCCTTTGTAGTGACCTGACATTCTCTCTGGCTGCCCTTAATATTTTTCTTTCATTTCAATGTTGGAGAATCTGATGATTATGTCTCTTCAGGTTGATGTTTGTGTGGAGTATCTTACTGGGGTTCCGTGCATTTCCTGAATTTGAATGCTGTCCTGTCTTGCTAGGTTCGGGAAGTTCTCCTGGAAGTTCTCTTGTAGTATATTTTCCAATGTGGTTTCATTCTCCCCATCTCTTTCAGGTACCAGTTAGTTGTAATTTTGGTTTCTTTACTTAATCCCATATTTCTTGGAGGTTTTGTTCATTCTTTTTCATTCTTCTTCTTCTTCTTCTTCTTTTTTTTGTATTCTTGTCTGCCTGCCTTATTTCAGAAAGATAATCTTCTAGCTTGGAGATTCTTTCCTCCACTTGGTCTATTCTGCTATTGATACTTGTGACTGCATTGTGAAGTTCTTGTGTTGTGTTTCTCAGCTCCATCACATCAGTTATGTTCCTCTCTAAACTGGCTATTTTTGAGTTGATTTTTGTGTGTGGTATAAGGGTCCAATTTTATTCTTTTGGATTTGGAAATTGTTTTTCCAGCCTCATTCATGGAAGAAACAATTGTTTCCCCATTTCTTTTGGTGCCCGGATGGAAAATTAGTTGACTGTGTATGTTTGGACTTATTTCTGGGCTCTCTGTTGTGTTCCATTGGTCTATGTTTCTGTTCTTATGCAAGTACTATATTGTTTTGGTTAGTGTGGCTTTATAGTATACTTTTAAATCAGAAAGTGTGTACCTCCAACTTTCTTTTCCTTCTCAGTTTTGCTGTCGCTATCCAGGGTTTATTGTGATTCCAGACTAATTTTATGATTTTTTTCTTCTATTTCTGTAAAGGATGCCATTGAAATTTTGATAAGGATCGTATTGAACATGTACTTCTTTGCGTAGTATGGACATTTTAACTATTAATTCTTTCAATCCATCAACACAGTATATCTTTCCATTTATTTTTGTTTTGGATTTCTGTCACCATTGTTTTATAGCTTTCAGTGTACAGATCTTTATCTTCTAAATTAAATTTATTCCTGAGCATATTATTTTTTGATGCTATTATAATTGGGATTGTTTTCTAGATTTCTTTTCAGTTAAATTATTATTTGTGTCTAAAATGCTACTAATCTCTGTGTATTGATTTTGAATCCTGCAACTTTACTGAATTATTAGTTCTAAGTTTTTTTAATGAGTTTTTGACTTTTTTTACATGTAAGGTAATGTCTGCAAATAAAGATAATTTTACTTCTTCCTTTCAAATTTGAATTCCTTTTATTTATTTTTTTCTTATATGATTGCTCTTGCTAGTACTTCCAGTACTATGTTGAATAGAAGCATTGATAGTAGGCATCCCTGCCTTGTACTGTATCTTAGTGGAAGAGCTTTCCGTTATTCCCCATTGATTATGATGTTGGCTGTGGATTTTTCATAAATGGCCTTTGTTATGTTAGTTGAGAAGTTTTCCTTATATGCCTGTGTGTTAAGAGATTTTTATCAAGAAAGGATGTTGAACTTGTTGTCAAATGCTTTTTCTGTACCAATTGAGATGATTTGTGTTTTTTATCTTTCCTTCTGTTAATGTGATACATCACAGTGGTTGATCTGCATGTATTAAACCAGACTTTCTTGCCAGGAATAAATCCACTTGGCCATGATGTATAGTCCTTTTTGATGTGTTCTTGAATTCAGTTTGCTTATATTTTGTTGAGGATTTTTGCATCAATATTCATCAGAGATACTGGCCTATAGTTTTCTTGTAGTGTCTTTATGTGGCCTAAGTATCAAAGTGATAGTAGCCTCACAAAATATGTTTGGAACTATTCCCTCTAGCTGTATTTTTTTGGAATGGTTTATGAAGTATTGGTAGTGATTCTTCTTTGAATGTTTGGTAGAATTCAGTTGTGATGCTATCTGGTTCTGGGCTTTTCCTTGTTGGAAGATTTTTCATTACTACTTCAATCTCATTATGTGTTATTGGTCAGTTTAAGCTTTCTATTTCTTCCTGATTCAAACTTAGCAGGTTATATTTTTCTAGGAGTTTGTCCATTTCCTATATGTTATCCAATTTGTTGGTATTAATATATAATTGTTCTTAATAGTCCCTTATGATTTCTTTAATTTCTGAGGCATCTGTTGTAATTTCTGCAGTTTCATTTTTATTTTATTTGTTTCTTCTTTTTTTTTCTTAGTCTAGTTAAATATTTGTTTGTTTTTTCAAAGAACCAAGTCTTGGTTTTATTGATCATTTCCTATATGTTTTTGGTTGTTGTTCTCTATTTGACTTATTTCTCTTCTGATCTTTATTATTTCCTTTCTTCTGCTAACTTTGCATTTAGTTTGTTCTTTTGCTAGCTCCTGTAGGTATAATGTTAGGCTGTCTATTTAGCATCTTCTTTTTTAATGTAGACCCTTATTGCTTAAAATTTCCTTTTGAGTTCGAGACCAACCTGACCTACATGGGGAAACTACATCTCTACCAAAAACACAAAATTAGCCAGGCGTGGTGGCACATGCCTGTAATCCTAGCTACTCAGGAGGCTGAAGCAGGAGAATCGCTTGAACCCGGGAGGCATCGGTAGCAGTGAGCTGAGATCGTGCCACTGCACTCCGGCCTAGGCAACAAGAGTGAAAGTCTGTCTCAAAAACAAACAAACAAACAAAATTCCTCTTAGAACCACTGTTGCTGCATCTCATAGGTTTTGGTCTGTTGTCTTTCCATTGTTTCTTGTCTCAAGATTTCTTTAATTTCCCTTTTGGTTTCTTTGATCCATTGATTGTTTGGGAGCATGTTGTTTAGTTTCCACGTACTTGTGATTTTTTTCAAGATTTTTCCTGTTACTGATTTCTAATTTCATATTGTTGTGGTCAGAAATGATACTACATATGATTTCAATCATCTTGAATTTAGATTAATTAAAAATAGTCAAATCTAGTTGTGTGGTTTAATGTATGATCTGTCTTGTAGAATGTTTCATATGCACTAGAGAAGCATATACATTCTGCTGCTATTCAATGCAAAGTTCTGTATTTGTCTGTTAGGTCCATTTGACTCAAAGTACAATTGAAGTCCAGTATTTCTTTGTTAACTTTCGGTCTGGTTAATCTATCATTTTTGAAAGTGGGATATTGAAGGCTCCTACTATTATTGTGTTGCTGTCTATCACTCTCTTCATGTACTTTAATAATGTTTTATATATTTTGATTCTTCAGTGTTGGGTGCTTATATATTTACAATTCTTATGTGCTCTTGATGAATTGACCCCTTTATCATTAAATTATGACCTTCTTTGCCTCTTGTAACAGTTTTTGACTTGAAGTCTATTTTAACTGATGTAAGAATAGCCACCCTGCTCTCTTTTGGTTACTATTTACATAGAATATTTTCTTCTACCCCTTAACTTTCAGCCTGTGTCCTTATAACTAAGATAGATCTCTGGTAGGCAGCGTATATTTGGATCTTTTTTTTTTCCCTATCAATTTAGATACTGTATGTCGTGATTGGAGAATTTAATTCATTTGCCTTCAGGGTTATTATTGATAGATAAGGGCTTACTCCTGCAGTTTTAATTATTTTCTGATTGCTTGGTAGATCAGTTGTTCCTTTCTTCCTCTTGTTGTATATGTTTGTGATTTGTTGTTTTTCTGTAGTGCTAAGCTTTGATTCCTTTCTCTTTCTCATTTGTATCTCCTGTAGCTTGTTGCTTTGCAATTACCACAAGGCTTACATAAAATATCTTATAGTTATAATAGACTATTTTAAGCTGATAACAACTGGACTTTAGTCACATACAAATACTCTAGATTTTTGCCCTCCCCCCACAACTTATGTTTGTTGACATAATTTACATCTTTTTATATTCAGTATTCCTTAACAACTCATTGTAGCTACATTTTTGACCATTTTGACTTTTTACCTTCATACTGGAGATTTGAAAGACTTACAGATCACCATTACAGTGGTGGCAGATTCTGAATTTGACTCTGCATTTACTTCTACCAGTGTGTTTTATGCTTTCAATATGTTTTCATGATACTAATTATCATTCTTTTGTATCTGGTAGAAGAACAGCTTAAATCATTTCTTATAAGGCAGGTCTAGTGGTGAATTTCCTCAGTTTTTATTTATCTGGCAGAGACTTTATTTCTCCTCATTTCTGATGAACAGCTTTGCTTTGTACAGTATTGTTTTGTTTACTGGCAATATTGTCTTCTTTCAGTGCTTTGACTGTATCATCTTGTGCTCTCCTGGCCTGCAAGGTTTCTGCTGAGAAATCCACTGATAGTCTAATGGAGAGTCCCCTATAAATTACTTGACACTTTTCTCTTGCTACTTTTAAAATTCTCTCTTTGTCCTTGACTTTTGACATTTTTATTATAATGTGCCTCAGTGAGGACCTTTTTGGGTTTGAACATGTTTGGTGATTTTGAGATTCATGGAACTGGGGGGTCCATATCTCTCCCAAGACTTGGGAAGTTTTCAGCAATTATTTTGTTAAATAAGCTTTCTATGCATTCTCCTCATTCTTCTCCTTCTGGAACCTCCATAATATGAATACTTGTTTGCTTAATGGTGTCCCATAAGTCCTGTAGGCTTTCTTCACTCTTTTTTGTTCTTTTTTCTTTTTTTTTCCTCTGACTAGGCTATTTCAGAAACCTAACTTCATTTCACGGATTCTTTCTTCTGCTTGTTTTGGTTTACTATTGAAGCTCTCTATTTTTGATTTCATTCATTTAATTCTTTAGCTCCAAGATTTCTATTTGGTACTTTTTGAATGACTTTCTTATGTAGATAATGAATTGTCTTCCTGATTTCATTGAACTGTCTATCTGTATTCTTTTGTATCTCAGTGAGTTTCCTTAGGATTATTACTTTGAACTCCTTTTCAGGCAATATGCAAATTTCTGTTTTTTTGGAATCCGTTACTGGAGAATTATTGTGTTCATTTGGTGCTGTTGTGTTTTCTGGTTTTTTTTTTTTTTTCTTTTTTTCATGTTTCTTGTGTCCCTGTATTGATGTCTGCACAACTAGTGGAATAATCCCCTGTTTCAAATTTGTAGAGAGGCACTTTCCTTTAGTCACTCTGGTCAAAATGTAGTTAGTTGTTTATTCATTGTTTTGCTCTTTTTTGTGCGGAGGATGAGCATTAGCCATCTCTAGTTGACCATCTTGCTTCCTCCTGACCTAGTTTTGTTTTGTTTTGTTTTGTTTTGAGATGGAGTCTCTCCGTCACCCAGGCTGGAGTGCAGTGGTACGATCTTGGCTTACTGCAAGCTCTGACTCCTGGGTTCATGCCTTTCTCCTGCCTCAGCTGCCCCAGTAGCTGGGACTAACAGGCACCTGCCACCATGCCCAGCTAATTTTTTGTATTTTCAGTAGAGATGGGGTTTCACCATGCTAGCCAGGATGGTCTCTATCTCCTGACCTCGTGATCTGCCTGCCTCAGCCTCCCAAAATGTTGGGATTACAGGCATGAGCCACCGCACCCGGCCAACCTAGTTTTTTTAAATGCCATGTCTTAGAGCACTGGAAACAACTATTGTTTATTTCTATTTTTTTTTTTTTTTTTTTTGGCTTACTAGTGATATAGTAGTTTTAGAAATTGTTACTTCTTACAATTTTTTTTAGGCAAATCATGAGAGTAGACTTGTTAATCACCAATTATGTTTTTTTCCTGGGGGAAGTGAGTTTTCCAAATTCTTGGTTTAAAAGTGAGCTTTAATATTACAGCTCATAAGTTTAGGGACTTTTGAATATGTAAGTTGGATATTTTCTACTTCTTAAAATAGTTTTTAGATAATGATATTGTGAAAATTTTTTGATATCTCTAAGTTTTAAAATAATTAATAAACTGTTTCAGAGTCCTCTAATGTTACTGGGAGTAACTAAATAATTTTATGGTATTTTTAAATAGGTTACAGAAGTATGCATATTCCGTAAGAGATTCAAAACTGAGAGGTAGGTTTAGAGATAATTTTTGAATAGCATTTTCACATATAGATGAGAGGTGCCAATTATTGATAAAATACTAATAGTAACAGCTGATATATTTTTATTACAGATATCTTAAAAGATGGTGCCGCTTATCATCATGCTGGTATGGAGCTGTCAGATAGAAAAGTAGTTGAGGGAGCTTTTACTGTTGGAGATTTACCAGTTCTTTGTAAGTAAAACATATTTCTTGTGGATGCTATAAAATATTTTGGAAAATTATTTTTAAGAGGAAAAAAAGGAAAAGCTCAAGTATTCTGCTTCTTTCTTCTTTTCTTGTGAGAATCTAGAATTAAGTGGTTACCTACGCATGTAGATGCTACAGTAAATTCTTTGGCAATGTTTAGTTGTTTGTCATATTATTGAACGTAGTGTAATTTGAAAAACAAGAATTTAATAGGTTTTTGGATTTAAAGTGTGTCACTATTTTAGATTGTAATGTTCTTTTTTCTTTCTTTTCTATATTTCTTATATATGAGATTTTATTACATTTATAGAAATGTCTTTTATTAAAAAGTCTTTATGAAGCAATAAAGTTAAATGGCTCAAAATTACTATGTCTTAATCTGATGCAGTTACTACCAGTACTTTAGCTATGGGAGTAAATTTGCCTGCTCACCTAGTAGTTATAAAATCTACAATGCATTATGCTGGAGGACTGTTTGAAGAGTACAGTGAAACAGATATTCTACAGATGATTGGTAGAGCTGGTCGACCTCAAGTAAGTGACAATAACTTTGCTTTTTATACTTAAAAATATGATAAAACAAAAAAATGGTATATTTTTTTATTAACATGTCATAATTATATCAGGCTTAAAAGTAGTATAGCAGAGAAAATTTACCTTTCATGGAGGAATAAAAGTAAAACAAGCCTCACCAACTGGGACATACTTCCTTCATTCTGTCTAAGCTCGCACTGGCTGATGAAGGGATGGGTTTATGAATGGGTATACTCTTAAAGGTCTTTTTGGTTTTGTTTTGTTTTTTTATTCTGAATGGGGGTACTCAGGATTTTGGATGGAACAGGTTTTCCTTGTTTAGGGCTGTCACATTACAGAACATGTAACATCCCTAGGTCCTAGCACTAAATGCTAATAGTGTTCCCAGGCATTATGACAAAAGTCAGCCCAAATACATTTCAAAACATACCCTACTCTGACAAATACATGAATAAGTCATTTTTATAGCTATTATGGGAGCATCAGGAAGAGTATATTTTCAAAACATTTGTAAATATTATGTTATACAATTCTATAATTTCATGGAGTAAATCAGATTATATGTAAACTATACCAAATCTTACAACTTTTATGCAGTTACCAGAGTTTGTTTTGATTTTAACATTGCCAAAATTATGTTACATTGAAACCAAAGTGATATTTACAGCTATACTCTTGGAAGGTTTTTAAATTAATTTTTAGGTTAACAAAGTGAGAGCATTTTAAAGGTCTTTTCAAAGTGTTATTTCAGACAAGGAGACTGTTTAATATAAAATGAAAGTCTTGAGTTTTTGCAGAGGACTGGTACCAAGATGTGCTCTTCTTCACTAAATTTCTGTTTGTGTTTTTCCCCAGTTTGACACTACAGCTACTGCAGTTATCATGACTCGATTAAGCACAAGAGACAAGTACATTCAGATGTTAGCTTGTAGAGACACCGTAGAAAGCAGGTAAGACAAAAAATGTTCCAAAAAGATAGTAATGCTGATATAGCTTATTTTATTTCCTTTTAAAATATCAAAAGGAAATTTGGTTTGGAGATTTTTTAAGGCCATTTTAAGCGCCATTTTCTTCCTGTAAAGTTTTCAACAATTTAAACAAGAGTAGTTTGTGTCCGTTTTAGGGGAATTTAATAATTTTTTGTTAAAATGTAGCCATTTGTACGTTCAGTGTAGTTTCTTACAAGCAATGTGTTCTTGTTTATAACAAACCCCAATTTGTAATAAAGCCTTAGTAAATCTTATGATATATAATTATATATGAAATGTATAAATGTTATAATTACCTAATTTGCTAAATAAAGGAGAAGTATTTTCACATCTTAATTTAATAATAGAGGAAATATCTGGGACTTATTAGAAAGGTATTTAATGTATCTCTTTTGGAGAAAGTAGTGATATACTTTTGACGCTCACTTTGTTAAAGCAGTTAATCCCGTGTTCTTAACCATAAAGTAGAGAGATATATCTGAAGCCTTTTTTAAAGTTGAACTGACGTTCTTAAGGTATTTCTTTTAATGTTTTTGGCGGAAACACATATTAAGTTATAGTTCCATGAATTAGTACAAAGTAGCAATTGGTATACGTTAGACACTATTATTAAAGTTTACAAAAAGTAAGATTATGGTGAAACTGCACATTCGTAATGCAAAGTTTTTTTTTCATGTAGTTTGCACAGACAGTCTTATGTGAGCATTTAATTGCAGAGGTAAGTACTGCATACCATCACGGATGTGACATATTGGGCTTTGAATGGATCGATACGCATCTAACTTTGCTTTATATCAGAGCCTTGAAAAATCTCTCAATTATGGTTTGTTACTTTGACTTGGAAAACGGCTACGTAATTCTTTTAATTTTCAAGCCAGCTAGGTCCTGTAATTTATAGCTAATAAGTTACAGGATAAGATAGATTACCAGAAACTATAGATAATAAAACCAAAAGATAGCAACAGTCCAAATACATTTAGAGACAAGAGTAGGACAACTGAGAGAATTTTTAGTCTGTTTTACTTCTAGTGTTTCAACAGATTTGAAATCAGCACGCATTAAATAGACCTAGTGGAAAAAAGTTCAGCTCCAGTAAAAATAACAGAAATGCTAAATCCATTGAAAATAAGTAAAGTTAGAGAACGTTTGAATTTTCTCTGTCCTTTACTGTTCAACGTACTCCCTTTTTTGAGTTTATGACTGTTTTTATTTTTCAATTTAAAGAACTGACGGCCGGCGCACCCGGTGGCTCAAGCCCTGTACTCCCAGTCACTTTGGGAGGCCGAGATGGGCCGGATCACGAGTCAGGAGATCGAGACCTATCCTGGCTAACCGGTGAAACCCCGTCTCTACTAAAAATAATACCAAAAAACTAGCCGGCAACGGTGGCATGGCGCCTGTAGTCCCCAGCACTCGGGGAGCTCTGGAGGCAGGAGAATGGCGAACACTGGGAGCGGAGCTTGCAGTGAGCTTAGATCCGGCACCTGCACTCCAGCCTGGCCGACAGAGTGAGACTCTGTCTCAAAAAAAAAAAAAAAAACGAAAGAAAATGAAAGTATATAGTACTACTGTTGCTGCCACAATTTTCATCTTGCTTCTATAGCTAACCCACATCTTGTTATGTGGCTTCCAGAGGGTTTTTTTATGTGGTATAGGTTATAAAATAACCTATACTTGGGGTTGTTGAATACCAAATTAAAGCCTGACTCGTTGAAGTATCATTCTAATGCACAGAGGTTCAAAACTTTCAGATCTCAAAGAGTAATTAATATAAGTCTATATTAAAGGAATATATAAATATTCATATCACTTAAAAATGTCTATTTCAACTAGGTAATACATTTACTTAGTTCAAAAATCATAAAGTGAAGGAATATATACAACTAAAATTCTTCCATGTATATCCCCACCCACACAGTTGTTCAATTCCCATCTCTCCCCTTTCTGTCCCCTAGTTCTGTAATCATTGGTATATCTTTTTTGAATAATATTTTTTGCATATAAAAGTAAATAAAAAAATGTAATTTTATTTTCCCACCATTTAAACACAAATGGTGGCATAATGTATTAGTTTTCCATTCCTTTTAACAAATTACCCTAAAACAAATAATCTAGAAACAACCAGAATTTATTATCTCACACAGCTTATGTGGGTTAGGAATCTGGGACTGTCTTAGCTAGGTGGCTCTGGGTCAGAGGCTCTTCTTAGATTGTAAGATATGTCAGCTAGGGCTGCAGTCATCTGAAGGCTTTCCTGGGTCTTGAAGATTCACTTCTAAGTAGTCTCACTCACAGAGCTATAAGTTAGAGGCCTCAGTTTCTCACAGTTGTTGGCAGGCCTCTTTTGCCAGGTGGATCTTTCCTCATAGCATGGCAGCTGATTTTTCTCAGGATGAATGATTGAGAGAGAAAGAGAGACAGAGACAGACTAAATCAGAAGCAGCAGTACTTTTTTATAACTTTGTCTCTGAAGTCACACATCATTACTTCTGCTTTATTGGGTTTTTTAGAAGCAAGTCACTGAGTCCTGGTCACACGAAGGTGAGAGGGCTTATGTTCATCTCTCAGAGGGCAGAATATCAAATAATCTGTGGGCATATTTTTTTTTTGAGACAGCCTCTCTTGATTGCCCAGATTGGAATGCAGTGGCACAATCTTGGCTCACTGCAACCTCCACCTCACAGGTTCAAGCAATTCTCCGCCTTACTCTTCTGAGTAGCTGGGACTACAGGCACGCACCACCATGCCTGGCTAATTTTTTGCATTTTTAGCAGAGACGACGCTTCACCATGTTGACCAGGCTGGTCTCGAACTCCTGATCTCAAGTGATCCACCTGCCTTGGCCTCCCAACGTGCTGAGATTACCGGCATGAGCCACTGTGCCTGGCCTTGTGGTCATATTTTTTTTAAACCTCCATTATTGTAGTCTTCTGCACATTCCTTTTTTTCTTAGTATGTCTTGGAAACTTTTTTGAGACAGGCTGTCGCTCTGTTGCTCAGGCTGAAATCCAGTGGTGTGATCACAGTTTACTGCAGCTTCAACCTTCTGGACTCAAGTGATCTTCTCACCTCAACCTCCTGAGTAGCTGGTACTACAGGCATATGTCAGTACACCTGGCTAACTTTTGAAAAAAAAAAAAAAATGTAGAGGCAGAGCCTCCCTATGCTGCCCAGGCTGGTCTCGAACTTGTGGGCTCAAGCGATTCTCCCACTTCACCCTCCCTAAGTGCTGGGATTTTGGCTGTGAGCCACCATGCCTGGCTGGAAGCTTTTTTAAATAGCTAAATAATATTCCATTTACTTATGTATCACCTATTTAAATGATCCCCAATTGGTGGACGTTTATACTTTTTCTAATTGTTTGCTATTACAAACAATGCAGCCAAAAATCCCTTCATTTTTTACACGCATGAATTTCTCTGTATGATAAATCTCTAGAAATGAAATTGCCAGCAAACTATCGCAAGAACAGAAAACCAAACACGGCATGTTCTCACTCATAGGTGGGAATTGAACAATGAGATCACTTGGACACAGGAAGGGGAACATCACACACCGGGGCCTATTATGGGGAGGGGACAAGGGGGAGGGATAGCATTAGGAGATATACCTAATGTAAATGACGAGTTAATGGGTACAGCACACCAACATGGCACATGTATACATATGTAACAAACCTGCACCTTGTGCACATGTACCCTAGAACTTAAAGTATAATAATAAAAAAAAAGAAATGAAATTCCTGTGTCAAAGATATATGCATTTATAAATTTGATACCTGTGGCTAAATTGCTACCTTAGTAGCTCATATACCTTTCAGCAGTGTTCAAAAGTGCCGTATTTTGTTTCTCCAGCCTTTCCTTTGGGTGTATACTTGTGTATTTTTATCAATATTATATATGCATATTGATATCTTTTCATGTTTTAATTTTCATTTCTGCCTTTTTGTGGTTATTTTATTTTCTGTAGTTACTTTTTTGTATTGAGATATCACTTATAGTAAACTTCACAAATATGAGGTGTACAGGTCAATGAAGTTTTATATATATGTTTATACACACATATACACACATGTAACCACAGCCCAGATTAAGATATAGAACATTTTCTAGATGTTCCCTCATGCTCCTTTTCTGTCAGTATTTGCCCCCAGAAGTCAATGCTATTCTGACTTACATACCACAGGCTAGCTTTATCTATTCTTGAAAATATTCCATTTATATGAATATAAATCTTTTGATGAAAGGAAATTATTAATTTTAAATAATGTTGCTGTGAACATTGTTGTATATATCTTTTTATACACATGTATATGTATGTCTGTGGGTATGTGCCTAGGAGTGAAATTATTGTGTTAAACGGTATGTGTAGTTACAACTTTAGTGAATAGCACAAAATGGTTGTATTACCAAATATGTTTTCCTAGGAACATTCATGTTATAATGAAAGTTCTTTAGAATATATTAATCACTTGATGATATTTGCTATGTGTAAAACATTTGGAAATTTATTCCATACCATTCTTGTTAAAATATGATATTCCTGTTCATTGTTTCTATGGATATTTATTTAAGTCTTATTTGAATTCAATAAGCTGAGATTTTTTTTTTCTTATATAACACTCAATTAGACTACTCTTCACTAGTTAACTGGGGTATCAACTGAGCCTGTAAAGATGAATTAAATTCTATTTTACTTTTTGGAAATTTTTATGACATGCAGGTTTTGCATCTGGATTGAACAAAGATGGAATTGAAGCAAAATTACAAGGTTAGGTGCATTTCATTCCAAAAATTAGATTCTATATATTTTAGTGAAAAAGTTCAGTTATTATGAAAGTAAGAATATGCTTTTGTAAATCATTTTTTAAAAGGAAACTTATCTGTAGAAAATAATGTGAACTATTTCTTTTCACACAAAAGCTTGGCATATACACTTTTTTGCTGAATTAATCAATTTATTCTATCAGAATATCTTTCTTTGTATAATATGTTACCTTGGTTTATTTGGCTTTTATTTCTAACATCCCTGGTCTTTGAAAATATGCTTACAGATACACACTCTGTATTTTTTCTTTCTTTAAAAGAGATAATCTTACTCTGTCACCCAGGATGGAATGCAGTGGCGTGATCATAGCTCATTGTAACCTTGAACTCCTGAGCTCAAATGATCCTCCTGCTGAAGCCTCCTGAGTAGCTGGGACTATAGGTGTGAGCCACCACAACTGGTTAGTTTTGTAGCTTTTTTTAGAAAGGGGGTCTCACTGTGTTTTTCAGCCTGGTCTCAAACTCCTGGCCTCAAGTGATCCTCCCACCTCTGCCTCCCAAAGCACTGAGATTATAGGTGTGAGCAACCATGCCCAATATGTATTTTTTCTTTTCTACTTAATTTTAATTGAAAAATATAAGCCTAGATTGATTATGGGCTTCGTATCCCAACCTGTGCCAAAGATGTATTCCTATCCAACCTCAGCTTGTTATTTAATCAACTAGTATTTCTTGTTTTTTAGAATATAAAATATTGTTAGGCATTTATTAAGATTAGAAATTGCTACCTTTTCATTGTGTTGAGACTGTCCCTTTAGTAAAAGAAAAAAATGTTAGATCCTCTAAAAAGATTTAGCCAATTTAAATTTATTCTCTACTTGTATTACATGTGTGGCAAATAAAAATGCGGAGATAAAGCAGTAAAATTGTCTTGCTTAAAGAATAAATATGTTGTTAAAACATGGTCATAACCAATAGCATATATTCATAATGCTGCTGTATTCATGTTGAAATACAGATTATAAGTTGTATTATCTTCAAGGTATTGATTAATTTTGTAATGGAATTTTAAAAATTAAACATATATTTTGAAAATAATGATCAAATACACTCAAGAAATTAGACAGTCCAAGAGATATATTGCTATATTTGGATAACTTTAAAGTTTTATCTTTTGTTAAATTAGCAGAATCACAGCTCATATTTGCTTTATCTTTGGTCACTATAGCGTTAGCAAAATTTTGCCTTATAAACAGCAGTAGCTAAATATAACTGAATATTAAGGTTTTGGTATTATAGCAGAGAAAAAAAAGTAACATCTTTTCCTCATTCATTGCAAAGTTCACAGCTGACACTCCTGTAACAAGGCAGATTAACAAGAGAAAAGCATAACAAATTTATTTAATCAAAGTTGTATATGACATGGGAGCCTTCAGAAATTAAGATCCAGAGACCCAGGGAAAACTGTATTTCTATGGCAAGTCTAATGAAAAAAAATGGATAGTTGTCGAGAAACATGACTGGTCAAAAGGGTATTATCTAATATTAATAAACTGGGCAAAACTTAACAAGGCCTATTTGTTCAGATTCTTCTTGGCCTCTCTGTGTAGCATTCTTTCTTCCTGGGCATGAGACGGGACCATTCCATGGGTATGAGGCAGGACCATTCCATACCCTGGAATGAGGGTCTTAGAATTTAGACAAAGTAGGTCAGAGAACTCCTTTATGACCATGCTTCACACAGAAAGGCAGGGAAAGGTCAGAGTGACCTTCTTGTTTCTGAGGTCCTCTCAGTCTTACTGAGTTTGAAATGCTTTGGGTCAGCATTTTCTGAGCCGTGCCATTATCCTTGGAGATCTGCCTTAAATCTCTCAGGAAGGATCGTTAGCATAGTATATGCTGTTTCCTAAACTTGATTATACTTTCTTGCCCAGTATACTCTAATAGCTTCCCCATCACTCTCAGAATAAAATACAAACTTTCACCACAGCCCACAAAATCCTGCTTGATATCTCCCTGCCTATTACTCTAACTACATCTCGTCACTTTCTCTCTCTCTTATTCTACTTTCACCAAATTGGCCTTCTTGCTATTCCTTAAATACACCAAGCTTGTTCCCACATCAGGTCCTTTGCACACTTTGTTCCCTATTTTTGGAACTCTCCTTGCATACTTCACATGATGTGCACCTTCATTTTATTCAGGTCTCTGTTCAAATACTAACTTTTTAGAGAGGTCTTCCTGTGGTATCTTATTTAAATCCACTTACTTAAATTTACTGAGAGGAAGAGAAAATGATTCTATGATGTTGTTATCATTGTTTTCCTTGTTTTTAGAAAAAGTAATGTGTTTATTTTGACAATTAGGGTGAGGATAGCCTTACTCTATATGAAAATATATAGCAGTTATGAGAAATACATATAGGTTGGGCATGGTGGTTCATGCCTGTAATCCCTTTGGGAGGCCAAAGTGGGCAGATCACTTGAGCTCAGGAGTTTGAGACCAGCCTGGACAACATAGGGAGATCCTACCTTTACAAAAGTGTTTTTTAAAACTTAGCTGGTGCGGTGGTACATGCCTGTAGTTCCAGCTACTTGGGAGACTGAGGTGGGAAGATTGCTTGAGCCTGGTAGGTTGAGGCTGCAGTGAGCTGTGATCTTGCCACTCTATTTTAGCCTGGGCAACACAGTAAGACCCTGTCTCAAAGAAAAGAAAAGAAAAAGGAAAGGAAATAAACATAAGCTTTAGTTAAAAGATTTAAAATTCTACACAATCATTCTATATAGGTTCTTAGCCTTATGTTTCTTTATAGTATACATGAAATCTTATTATGTATTTGTATTTTGATTGTTGTCTTCTGTAAAATATAAGTTCTAAAAAGAAGAACCTTATCTTGTTAACTGCTGTAAACATAGAGCTTAGAATCATGCTCAGCTTATGGTAAAGTAAGCATTTTTCATTGACTTGCCGAGTGGTGGGTAATGAACTGATTTAATAGTGGGTAATTAAGAAAATTAGAAAAGACTTCAAAATCTTTACTAAACCAAACACTTAACATTATCAAGCTGTCTAAACAGTGTTGCTTAAACTGAAGTATTTCCCGAAGAACTCTAAGGGTGTTTATTTGAGTGGCTGCTCTGTTTAGGATTGAACTATTACAGTATTCCCACTGTCTGCTCTGAACTATCTTACATCTCCTGGAGTATAGCATGAGGCAGAGAAGGAACTGTAAGCAGCAGATCACTATAATTGCTCTGATCCCCATCAATAGTGAGCATGAACTAGCATTGCTTCCTGTCAGAGAAACAAAAGTAAACACCAGAAAGCATCAGTTAAAGTTGTTGCTTCAAGAAAGTGGCAAAGAGGGAGGAGGGGAAGAACTGGTGGTTTTTGGAATAATCTTTGCAGAACTATTTGACTTCTTATACTTTGTGCATATATTAATATATCTTTGATAGAAATTTAAAGAAAAAAGAAAAAGAAAACCATTGCCTTAATGGAGGGCAGATAGCAAAGGAGCAAGTTACTTAGCCTCTATTCTTTTGTTTCCTAACCTATATATGAAAATATCAGTGTCTACCTTATTGTGATGTTTTGAGGATTAAATGAGGTAATACATGTGTATCATTTAAATACTCCAAGTTTTATTATTTCTACTTACTGTTATTTTATTACTTGTATTCTTGTTACTATTAGAAAATGTTTTGGTATATTAGTTAGCTTTTTTATTTAAATGAGCTTTTCCTTACCGCTTAAGTAGGGACTGTGGTTCTTCTAGAACAATTACACAGTAATAACACAACTTTAGCATATTTAATAATAAATTATTTTGCCCTACTTCCCTATTTTACTAAAATTAAAATGTGTTTTCTATAATTAAACAGAATTATGTTTGAAGAATCTGAATGATTTATCATCCCTGGACTTAATAAAGATGGATGAAGGTGTTAATTTCAAACCAACTGGTAATTTCCTATCATTGTCAGTAAATTTAGCAATTGTTTACTTAAGACTAAATTAAAATTTTGTTTTACTAAAATTTAGATGATGATAAAACTAAATCATGATCTCAGTTCTCAATAGGGTATCATCATTATTACCCATAGGCATGACAAATTTAAGCAAGCCCTATTTGTAAAAGTATAGTTTCTTTTTGACAGGTGCACAGAATTTGTCTTCACTGATTCTGGTGACTTCTGGCAGAGGAACAAAATGCTTCAATCTTTGGGTTGCTTAAACCTGTTATAACTATTATAGATATACTTTTATTGGCATGCTTTTATATGCTTTTTATATTCTCAAATATTCAACCGTTGATAATCTGGTGGTTAGACTTCTGTAAGGTTAGAAAAAATATCTTTTCCTTCCACTCATCTTAGATTCAGTGACTGGGACTCCTATGACAAAAGGTATTAGCAAGAGAAAAGCATACAAATTTATTTAATATGTTTTATGTGACATGGGAACCTTTATAAGGAAATTAAGACCCAAAGAAATGGTTAAACCTGAATGTTTTTATGCCAGGTGTGATGAAGATGGAAAAGTCATGGAGAAATATGATAGGACAAAGGGGATATGAACTAAGTGTAATAAATCGGGGGAAATTTAGCAAAGCCTGTTCATTCAGATTCCTCTCTGTGTCTATGGAGATAAAGATGCTCCATTGTTTAGGTATAGGGAGGGCACCTCTCACATGAGGGTGTTATGACTTGCTTCAGGGGAAGGCCAGAAAAATTACTCCTGTACATGTTGTTTCTCAGATTCCTACAGCTTAAAATATTCAATAGGCCAAGATGCCACATTTTGAGATAGCATGTCCTGAACCCTCTCTCTCTCTCTCTCTCTCTCTCTCTCTCTCTCTCTCTCTCTCTTCTGTTTAGAGTATAATAAAAGAGAGAAAGGATGTTTTGTGGTTTTAGCACTCATGATTAGAAGTTTTGGAGAAAATGACTTTATTATTCCAGTTAATCTTTTAAGTAAAGGTAATTTATTGTTTGAAAGTTGGGTAATGTGGAAAAATTTTTTTTGAATTCAGAATCTGTTAACATTTAGCATGTACTGTTCATTTTTAATGCGTTTTTTTACTTACTTGCAACCATACTATAGAAATACATGATTTTGTAAAATGTTAAAATTTATATTTAATATAAGGTTTAGTTTTAAAATAATTTGTTGCCCTGACTCTCAGCCCTACATTAATAACATTTTTTTTCCTTTTTCCTTGGTCCTTATTCTGATAAGCCTAATTTTGTTTGTGAGAATTGTCTTCTGTGTGTTCTAGAGCATCTCACTAGACGGGGCATAAGAATCACTAAGGCGTCTTCTTCATCTGTTTTTGTATACTTTCATTCTCATCAGGAATCTTATTCCCACTATCACTTCATTCTTATGGTACTTCTTGAATCCACTGATACTATTCTTTTTGTCTTTAAACATACCTAATAAATGACCTATAATAACATTTATTCTTTGTCAGTCATCAGTGAATAGTACTTAGTTATTTTTTTATTCTTAACACTCCACTTTTCTGGTTCTCCTTCTTCTTTAATCAACCTTACTTTGCTGACCTTTTATGCTTACTATGTACTTCTTAAAGTTTCAGGCCTTGAATCTTTATTTCCAGATTATGCTCGTTTTTTGAAAACATAATTCACCTTCACTGCTACATCTATAGTCATTATGTAAATGAATTCAAAGTTTTAGTTTTGATCATGACCTCTCACCTTTGCTATAAAATTTGATCTTCAGTTTTCTATGATAAATTTTTACTTACATATATTACATGAAGCTTGACATCCAGAGGCATATGAGTTAATTTAACCTGGAATACTGTGAAGCAGAGTGAACATAGAATTTGGGTTCCAAATATCTGTATTTCAGTCCCAGTTCTACTACTTGTTGTATGTTGCCTTATATTAGCTGTCTTAGTTTACTATTGCCTTATATTAGCTGTCTTAGTTTATTCATCTGAAAACAGGAATGTATTACATATCCTACTTACTGTATTGGGTGTAGTGTTGATCAAATGCGATAATGAATGTGAAAACATTTTACTGTAACAGAAGTTGTTGCTGTCTCTTTTCCAAAGCTAGGAAAATCAATGTTTGCCTATTCTCATTAACTTTTTTGCCACACCTAAGATCACCATAAAATACTGATGCCTTTGGTTTCTTTCATTCCTCAGTCATTCAATATCCAGGCATTTTCCATACTCATTCCATATCCTTTTGGTGTCTGATGTCACCAAACATCAAAAAGACAATCCAATTTGTGCTGAAAATATTCCTTATCATCTGCTAGGGTAAAATTTCTTAAGGTGTATTGGGGGTGGACTACTTGCTGTCAAAATCAACTGAAGATGCTGGTGTGTTAAAAATACAGTTACTTAATTCTGCTTCAGACTTGCAAACCTCAATTTTCAGGAGTAAAACTTAGGAATTTAAATTTTATCTCTTTGGGTTTAAATCCTCTCTCAGATAAATACCTAGTTCTTTGATACTTTGTAAGATACTTGCATTTCAGTTAGCTATTGTAGTTGACCTTACCAGGCGGGTAGGTTTGTAATTTCCTTTTTTTTTTTTTTTTTGCAACTTTTGTCTTAGGTTCAGGGGATACATGTGCAGCTTTGTTATGTGGGTAAATTGCATATCATGGGGAGTACAGATTGTTTCATCACCCGGGTAATGAGCATAGTACTCGACATTAGGTTTTTCAATCCTTACCCTCCTCTCACCCTCCACCCTCAAGTAAGCCCTGATGTTTATTGTAGCCATCTTTGTGTCCATGTATACTCAATGTTAGCTCCCACTTATAAGTGAAAACATGTAGTATTTTGTTTTCTATTCCTGTATAAATTTGCTTAGGATGATAGTCACCAGCTCCATCCATGTTGCTGCAAAGGATATGATTTCATTTTTTAAAAATTTTTTTATTGTACTTTTAAGTTCTAGGGTACATGTGCACAACGTACAGATTTGTTACATATGTATACATGTGCCATGTTGGTGTGCTGCACCCTTTAACTTGTCATTTACATTAGGTATATCTCCTAATGCTATTCCTCCCCCTTCTCCCCACTCCATGACAGGCCCTGGGGTGTGATGTTCCCCTTCCTGTGTCTATGTGTTCTCATTGTTCATTTCCCACCTATGAGTGAGAACATACGGTGTTTGGTTTTCTGTTCTTGTGATAGTTTGCTGAGAATGATGGTTTCTAGCTGCATCCACGTCCCTGCAAAGGACCTGAACTCATCCCTTTTTATGGCTGCATAGTATTCCATGGTGTATATGTGCCACATTTTCTTAGTCTAGTCTATCATTGATGTACATCTGGGTTGGTTCCAAATCTTTGCTATTGTGAATAGTGCTGTTGTGAATAGTGCTGCAGTAAACATACATGTGCATGTGTCTTTATAGCCACATGATTTATAATCCTTTGGGTATATACCCAGTAATGGGATGACTGGGTCAAATGGTATTTCTAGTTCTCGATCCTTGAGGAATCACCACACTATCTTCCACAATGGTTGAACTAGTTTAGAGTCCTACCAACAGTGTAAAAGCATTCCTATTTCTTCACATCCTCTCCAGCACCTG
>NW_016817072.1:819984-850183 GCF_001698545.2 Rhinopithecus bieti
AAAGAATTTTCAACCCAGAATTTCATAGCCAGCCAACCTGAGTTTCATAAGTGAAGGAGAAATAAAATCCTTTACAGACAAGCAAATGCTGAGAGATTTGTCACCACCAGGCCTGCCCTTCAAGAGCTCCTGAAGGAAGCACTAAACATAGAAAGTAACAACTGGCACCAACCACTACAAAAACATGCCAAAATATAAGGACCATCGATGCTAGGAAGAAAGTGCATCAACTAATGATTTCATTCTTTTTTATGGCTGCATAGTAATCCATGGTTTATGTGTACCACATTTGCTTTATGCAGTCCACTATTGATGAGCATCCAGGTTGAGTCCATGTTTTGGCTATTGTGAATAGTGCTGTGATTATCATAAGTGTACACATGTCTTTATGTTAGAATAATGTATATTCCTCTGGGTATATACCCAGTAATGGGATTGCTGGGTTGAATGATAGTTCAGTTTAAAGTTCTTTGAGAAGTCTTCAAACTGCTTTCCACAGTGGTTGTACTGATTTACATTCACACCAGCACTGTGTAAGCATTGCCTTTTCTCCACAGCCTCACCAACATCTTATTTTTTGACTTTTTATAGTAATGGCCATTCTAACTGGTGTGAGATGATATATCGTTGCAGTTTTGTTTTGCATTTCACTAGTGATGAGTGATATTAACCATTTTTTCATATGCTTGTTGGTCACATGTATGTTTTGAGTAATGTTTGTCCTTTGCCCATTTTAAAAATAGGATTGTTTATAATTTACTTATTAATTTGTTTAAGTTCCTTGTAGATGCTGGGAATTTGACCTTTGTCAGATGCGTAGTTTGCAAATAGTTTTCCCCATTCTGTGCATTGTCTGTTTGCTCTGTTGATAGTTTCTTTTGCTGTGCAAAACTCTTTAGTTAAATCCCACTCAACCATTTTTGTTTTTGTTACATTTGCTTTTGGAATCTTTGTCATGAAATCTTTGCCAGGACCTATGTCCAAAATGATATTTCCTAGGGTTTCTTCTATGCTTTTTAAAAAATCATTTTAGGTTTTACATTTAAGTCTTTAGTCCATCTTGAGTTGATTTTTATATGTGATGAAAGGAAGGGGTCCAGTTTTAATCTTCTGCATATAACTAACCCGTTGTCCCAGTACTGTTTATTGAATAGGAATCATTTCCCTGTTGCTAGTTTTTGTTGACTTTGTCAATGATCAGATGGTTGTAGGTGTGTGGCTTTATTTCTGGGTTCTCTAACATGCTCCATTGTTCTGTGTATCTGTTTTTCTATAGTACCATGCTGTTTTGGTTACCCTAGCCTTGTAGTATAGTTTGAAGTGAGGTAGTGTGATGCCTCTGGCTTTGTCTTTTTTATTTACAATTGCTTTGACTATTCAGGCTCTTTTTTGGTTCCACATCGATTTTAGAATAATTTTTGCAAATTCTGTGAAAAATGTCATTGGTAGTTGATAGAAATAGCATTGAATCTGTAAATTGCTTTGGGCATTTTGGCCATTTTAACAATATTGATTCTTCCTATCCATCAGCATGGAATGTTTTTTACATTTGTTTGTATCGTTTCTGATTTCTTTGAGCAGTGTTTTGCAATTCTTATTGTAGGATCTTTCACCTTTCTGGTTAGCCATATTCCTAAGCATTTGATTCTTTTTGTGGCTATTGTGAGATCGTGTTCTTGATTTGGCTCTCAGCTTGCATGTTATGTATAGAAATGTTACTGACTTTTGTGCACTGATTTTGTAAACTGAAACTTTGATGACATTGTCTATCAGATCAAGGAGGCTTTTGGCAGAGACTCTGGTGTTTTCTAGGTATAAAATCATATCATCTGCGAAGAGAGATAGTTTGACTTCCTCTTTTCCTATTTGGGTGCCCTTTATTTCTTTCTCTTGACTGGTTGCTATGGCTAGGATTTCCAGTACTGTGTTGAATAGAAGTGGTGAGAGTGGCCATCCTTGTCTTGTTCTGGTTCTCAAGGGGAGGGCTTCTAGCTTTTGCCTGTTCCGTATGATGTTGGCTGTGGGTTGGTCGTAGATGGCTCTTACTATTTTGAGGTATATTCTTTCAATACCCAGTTTGTTGAGGGTTTTGAACATGAATGAATATTGAATTTTATCAAAAGCCTTTTCTACATCTATTGAGATAATCATGTGGGTTTTGTCTTTAGTTGTGCTCAGGTGATGAATCACATTTGTTGATTTGTGTATATTGAACCAACCTTTCATCTCCAGAATAAAGCCTACTTCGTTATGGTGGATTAGCTTTTTGATGTGCTTCTGGATTTGGTTTGCTAGTATTTTGTTGAGGATTTTGCATCTATGTTCATCAGGAATATTCGCCTGAAGTTTTTTTTTTTTTTTCTTCATTATGCCTCTGCCAAGTTTTGGTATCAGAATGATACTGGCCTCATAGAATGAGTTAGGGAGGAGTGCCTCCTCCTCAAATTTTTGGAATAGTTTCAGTACGATTAGTGTCAGCTCTTCTTTATATATCTGGTGGAATTTGGCTGTGAATCTGTCTGGTTCAGGGCTTTTTCTTGTTGATAGTCTTTTTATTTCTGATTCAATTTTGAAACTTGTTATTGGTCTGTTCAGGGTTTCAGTTTCTTCCTGGATCAGTCTTGGGAGGTTGTGTTTCCAGGAATCGATCTGCCCATTTCTTCTAGGTTTTCTAGTTTGTGTGTGTAAAGGTATTCATGATAGTTTGTGGGGTTTTTTTGTATTTCTTTGAGATTGGTGGTCTTCTTTGTCATTTCTGATTGTGTTTATTTGTCTAGTTTCTGTTTTTTTGTTTGTTATTCTAGCTAGCAGTCTATCAATCTTATTTATTCTTTCAGAGAACCAATATCTGGTTTTGTAGATCATTTGTGTGGTTTTATGTGTCTCAATTTTGTTCAGTTCAGCTCTGATTTTGGTTATTTCTATTCCTCTGCCAGCTTTGGGGTTGATTTGCTCTTGCTTTTCTAGTTCCTTTAGGTGTGATATTAGTTAGGTTTTTAATGTGATACTTCTAGCTTTTTTGATGTATTTAGTGCCATAAACTTTTCTCTTAACGTTGTTTTACCTGTATATCAGAGATTCTGCTGTGTTCTACCTCTGTTTTCATCAGTTACAAAGAATATCTTGATTTCTGCCTTAAGTTCATTATTTATAGAAAAGTCTTTCAGAAGCATGTTGTTTAATTTCCATATGATTGTATGACTTGGAAAGATCTTAGTATTGATTTCTGTTTTTACTGCATTGTGGTCTAAGACTGTGCCTGGTATGATTTTGGTTTTTTTTAATTTGTTGAGAATTGCTTTATAATTGAGTGTGTGGTTGATTTTAAAGTATGTTTCACGTGCAGATGACAAGAATGTCTATTTTGTTGTTGTTGGATAAAGTGTTCTGTAGATGTCTGTTAGGTCCATTTGGTCAAGTGTCAAGTTTAGGTTCTGAATATTTTTATTTGTTTTCTGCTTTGATGATCTGTTTAGTACTGTCAGTGGGGTGTTGAAGCCTCCCAACGTTGTGTAGGTATCTAAGTCTCTTTGTAGGTCTATAAAAATTTGTTTTATGAATCTGTGTGCTCTAGTATTAGATGCATATATATTTAGGATAGTTAAATCTTCTTGTTGTATTGAACTTTTCATCATTATCAGTGTCCTTCTTTGTCCTGTTTGATAGTTATGGTGTAAAGTCTGTCTTGTCTGAAATTAGAATAGCAGCCCCTGCTTTTTTTGTTTTCCATTTGCTTGATAGATTTTTCTCCATCTCTTTACTTTAAGCCTNGATTTCTGTTTTTACTGCATTGTGGTCTAAGAGTGTGCCTGGTATGATTTTGGTTTTTTGAATTTGTTGAGAATTGCTTTATAGCTGAGTGTGTGGTTGATTTTAAAGTATGTTACATGTACAGATGACAAGAATGTATATGTTGTTGTTGTTGCATAGAGTGTTCTGTAGATGTCTGTTAGGTCCATTTGGTCAAGTGTCAAGTTTAGGTTCTGAATATTTTATTTGTTTTCTGCTTTGATGATCTGTTTAGTACTGTCAGTGGGGTGTTGAAGCCTCCCAACGTTGTGTAGGTATCTAAGTCTCTTTGTAGGTCTATAAAATTTGTTTTATGAATCTGTGTGCTCTAGTATTAGATGCATATATATTTAGGATAGTTAAATCTTCTTGTTGTATTGAACTTTTCATCATTATCAGTGTCCTTCTTTGTCCTGTTTGATAGTTATGGTGTAAAGTCTGTCTTGTCTGAAATTAGAATAGCAGCCCCTGCTTTTTTTGTTTTCCATTTGCTTGATAGATTTTTCTCCATCTCTTTACTTTAAGCCTGTGGGTGTCATTGCATATGAGATGGGTCTCTTGAAGACAGCATACAGTTGGGTTTTGCTTCTTTATCCAACTTGTCACTCTGTGCCTTTTAAGTGGGGTATTGTAGTCTGTTTACATTCAAGGTTAATATTGATATGTGTAGATTTGTCATTATGTTGTTATGTAGACTTGTTATGTTCTGTTATGTAGTTGCTTTATCGTGTCAATGGTCTAGATACTAAAGTGTGTCTTTGTGGTGGCCAGTAATGGTCTTTCATTTCTATGTTTAGTACTGTGTTAAGGACCTCTCATAAGGCAGGTCTGGTGCAAACAATTCCCTTAGCTTATCTGAAAAGGATTTTGTTTCTCCTTCATTGATGAAGCTTAGTTTGGCTGGATATGAAATTTTTGGTTGGAGTTTCTTTTCTTTAAGAATGCCAAAGCTGGGCACAGTGACTCATGCCTGTAATCCTGGCACTTTGGGAGGCTGAGGCAGGAGGATTACTTGAGCCCAGGAGTTTGAGACCAGTCTGAGCAATATTGTGACACCTTGTTTCCCCAAAAAATTTTTCTAAAAATTAGCAGAGCATGACGGCATGTGCCTGTAGTCCCAGCTACTTAGGATGCTAAGGTGGCAGGATCACTTGAACCTGGGAGAAGGAGGTTGCAGTGAGCCAAGATTGCACCACTGCCATCCATCCTGGGTGATAGAGTAAGACCCTGTCAAAGAAAATGCTTAATATAGGCCCCCAAACTCTTCTGGCATGTAGGATTTTTGCTGAAAGATCTGCTGTTAGCTTTGTATGTTTCCCTTTGTAGGTAACCTACCCCTTCTGTCTAGCTGCCCTTAATATTTTTTCTTGCCCATTGACCTTGGAGAATGTGATGACTATGTGTCTTAGAGGATGGCTGTTCTATGTAGTATCTCACTGGGGCTCTCTGAATTTTCTGAATTTGAATGTTGACCCCTCTAGCAAGGTCAGGGAAATGTTTTGAACTGTGTTCTCCATTATATTTTCCAAGTTTCTTGCTCTCTCTGTCCCTCTCTTTCAGGGCTACCAATGAGTTTTAAATTTTGGTCTCTACATAATCCCGTATTTCTTGGGGATTTTGTTCATTCTTTTTTATTCTTTTTTCTGTATTTTTCTCTGACTGAGTAGGTTTGCAAACCTTGTTTTGAGCTCTGACATTCTTTCCTCAGCTTGGTTTATTCTGCTGTTAATACTTCCAATTCTATTATGAAATTCTTGCAGTGAGTTTTTCAGCTGTATCAGATCAGTTTGATTCTTTCTTAAAATGGCTATTTTGTCTTTCACCTGTTGAGCATTTTACTGGGTTCCTTAGATTTCTTGGATTGGGCTTCAACTTTCTGCTGAACCTTGATGATCTTCATTGCCATCCAGATTCTAAATTCTAGGTCTGTCATTTTAGCCATTTCAGCCTGGTTAAGAACCATTGCTAGGGAGCTATGTGGTTGTCTGGAAGTAAGAAAACACTCTGGCATTTTGAGTTGCCAGAGTTCTTGCTTTCTGGCAAGAACATCAGCCCAGACAAATTGTTTTCGTCTATCTGGGCTGATGTTCCTTTAATATTTGAAGTTGCTCTCCTTCAGATGGGACTTTTCCTTTATATTCCTTGATGCCATTGAGATTTACTGTGGCATAAGTCGGGTTTAGTTGACTGGCTTTGTTTCTGGATGATTTGAGAGGGCTCGGGCTCAGCTCAGTGCACCTGGGCTTCATGCTCATGGCTTTGTTTGCTGGCCCCTTGAGTTTAAGTTCCTCCGGTACTGGAGGGTTAGAAGTGTTCCTGGTTCACTGGCAACCACACTTCAATGGGGCAGTGGCAGAAGGGTCCACACTCATGTGTAATGCCAATAGTGGCTGGGTAGTAGCACAGTGAGGTCTGGGCATATGCACCAGTGGTGGTGGCACAGCAGGGTCCATGTTTGCAGTGTATCAGCAGTGGCAAGACAGCAGCATAGTGGGGTCTGCATGTACCAGTGGTGCACTGGTGAGGGTGGGGCTGTGGTGCCAAGGTCCATGCACCATGTGCATGCTAGTAAAGCGATCTGGGGAGGCCATGGTTGAGTGCATGCCAGCAGAGTAGTTGGGGGAGGCTGCAGACAGGTGTGTGCTGGCAAAGCAGAGTGAGGAGGCTGTTGGTGGGTGCGCATCGGCAGGGTCCATCTGATGGTTAACTGGCACCTGCTGGTTAAGGAGCTATGGTGGTGGCCACCAGGAAGTGCCCCAGTTGGGCATCTGAGGCCACATTGCAAGTGAGCGCAGAAGGGGCTGGCAGACAGGGGGCACTCAGATAAGACTGGCCCCATCACATGGACAAGACTGCCCTGCTCTGTCTAGCTCCAACAGTCAACAGAGGCCAAAGCCACTTAGAGGAGCATGGCAGGCCTTGGGGGCTTGGCGTTGCTGACTGTACTCCACTGTAGCTATTCCTGTGCCAAACCCTTTGGGCTCCACACAGGGTGGAGTCCTCTCCCTGCCACTTCTCCAGGCAGTTCTCTTTGCCAACTTAAATATCTGTGGAGGTCATGAGGTCTTCTGCATCTGAGATTTCAGAGGTCCATGACAAGAGTGGGCCGCTCCTCACCTGTTTAACTCACCCCTTCCCCAGGAGCCACCAGGGGCTGCGAATGAGTCCTGGTACTTGGCAGCCCAGTGCAGTGTTCCCAGCTTCTACCCAGGGTCTGTGTCCTCCCTCCAACCACCCTCAATGACTTCCTTCTGCAGATCTGCTTCGAGTGTGCTGGTCTTCCTGATGGTCTGCTCTCTTGGTGGGAGATGCACTTCCTGGCTGTGTCTAGTCAGCTGTCTTGTTTCTCCTCCTCTTTTCTCAATTCCTGGAGGATGGAAGCCTGAGTTAAGTGTGCCAACATGATCAGATTCTCTTGGGTGTTCTCTTCCTTTACACACAGTCACCTTCTTGCTGTGTGCTCACATGATTTCTTATTTGTGCATGTAATTTCTTGGCTTTTCTGGTGTTCCAGAGTTCTCCCTATGGATCTCCTAGTATCTGCAGGTCACAGGGTGACAGAGGCTGCAGCCAAGTCACCTGAGGCCTCCCGGAAAAAAGGGGATGCAGCACTGGAGACAGGACTCTGAGCTTCCCCATCAAATTGTGGAAGATGCTGCACCATGCTGGGTTTGTAATTTCTTAGCGTGTTATTAATGTAGATGTAATTTTCTTATGTAGTATTTCTAATTAATTCATTTTTATGACTTCTTATTCCTTCATATTACTAATACTTTATTTTGTCTCTTTGAGTTTATTTTTTGTATATCAGTTTTAGTTTGTATGTTCCTATAATTCTGCTTCATATAGTTTTTACTTTTTAGGTTGTAATCATAATACTCAAGTATCTAGGTATTTTCATCTGTATGTTTGAATTGAGGTTTTTACTTGTTTTGTCAGGTAATGTGTACTGACAGAAGGGTTCAAAAGGCCAATTTTTTTTTTCTCTTCAGCTGTTCTGGTACATGTGCAGATGTGCAGGTTTGTTACAGGTAAACATGTGGCATGGTGTTTTGCTGCACATATCATACCATCGCCTACGTATCAAGCCCAGCATCCATTACCTATTCTTCCTGATGCTCTCCTTCCCCTCGCCCTCCCCAATAGGCCCCAGTGTGTATTGTTCCCCACAATGTGTCCACGTGTTCTCATTGTTCAGCTCCCATTTATAAGTGAGAACAGGCGGTGCTTGTTTTTCTGTTCCTGTGTTAGTTGGCTGAGGATAACGGCTTCCAGCTTTATCCATTTCCCTGCAAAGGACATATATCATTCCTTTTCATGGATGCATAGTATTCCACGGTGTATATGTACCACATTTTCTTTATGCAGTCTTTCCTTGATGGGGATTTAGGTTGATTCTATGTCTTTGATACTGTGAATAGTGCTGCAGTGAACATACGTGTGCATGTCTCTTTACAAAAGAATGATTTGTATTCCTTTGGGTATATACCCAGTAATGGGATTGCTGGGTCAAATGGTATTTCTGGTTCTGGGTCTTACAGGAATCGCCACACTGTCTTCCACAGTGGTTGAAGTTATTTACACTCCCACCAACAGTGTAGAAGCATTCCTTTTAATCTGCAACCTTGCCGGCTTCTGTTGTTGAATTTCTACTGTGAATTTAAGAAAGATTAACCTTCTGAAGTTAGGTGGTAACCGCAAGAGTCTGGAAGAGTCATTAAACTGGGATGCAGATCTTACCTCTTTGAAGGATAGGGATAGAGGGAAAGAAGAAAGGAAGGGATGGAGGAAAGTAGGAAAGGAAGGGATAGAGGTAAGGAAAGAATGTGAGGGAAGGGAGGGAACATGGTGGGGCAGAGAGGGAGAAAGTATGGGAGGAAGGAAGGATGGGATGGAAGAAGCAATGTTTTTAGACAACTTATAATTGAATCCAGTAACTCTGGAAGGAAGGGAGAAGGAAGGGAGGGAGGGAGGGAGAAAGAGATAGATCTTAGCCTGCAAGCAGGGAGGGAGGCAGGGATCTTAGCTTGCAAGAAGGGAGGGAGGAGGGGAGGGCAGGAGGGATTTTAGCCTCCAAGGAGGATAGGAGAGAGAAAGCCCCTGGAGGATCTTAGCTTGCAAGGAGGGAAGGAGAAAGGGAGAGAGGGAGGGAGAGAGGGGTCTTAGCCTGCAATGCAATCCCAAGAACATGTGGCAAAGTTGATAGGAACTCTCATAGATCTACCTTAGCATCCCTGCCATACTCAGTCATTGGTTGGGGGCATCTCATGAAAGTAGATCTCGGGGTAAACATGATGATGATTCAGAGCACAGCAGCTGGGGCCATCAGTCACTGACACTTCTTGCAGTAGCAGGTCTGAACGGTACATTCTCACGGCCTCCATGCTCCCCACCACTTTATTTTATGACATTTAATTTGAAATATCCTGAATTTCCTATAAGAATATTAATCATTCAATATCTATATTAATAACAAGTCATTTATTTCCTCGCTTTACTTGCAAATCTTTAAAAATTTCCTTTCCTTCCCTCTGCTTTGACTCATTTTCCTTATGCTTTCCTTTCTAGGTTATGTTTTTCTGTCTTACCTAGGAAAGCTTCATCTCTACTAATAAGCCAACAAGTATTAAGTCTTTTCTTAAAACCTTTCATTTTCTCTAGCAGGAGGAGACCTTATATTAACTTATAAATATCTAGGGTAAGAGGACCATCTTTAAATATACTGCAATGGTTAACTAGTTCCCTTGGTGATCATAATCTTGATATCTCACACACTTCTCTCAGAAGCTCCCTTTTGTGAACTAATCCATTATTCTCATGTTGGCTGAACATATTCACCAGGCTCCTAACTGAGAGCCTGGCTACTTCTCTGTTCCTTATTGTTAGTTTTATCTATTGTACCATGTCCTTGATGCTTGTAACTCTGTTGGAATGCCAAAAATCTTTTCTTCTTCAGCAAAACATTTAGCACATACATAAATGTTAGCCCTTTCCTTGAGAAGCAGTATGCTACTTTCTTCTTCCCAGCTGTTTTCTGTGTGTTCATAAGGCTTGAAATTCTTTGGAATGTTTTTAGACAACTTGTAATTGAATCCAGTAACCTGTTTTTTGTTTTGTTTTGTTTTGTTTTTGAGATTGGGAGTCTTACTCTGTCAACCCAGGCTAGAGTGCAGTGGCACAATCTTGGCTCACGGCAACCTCCACTTTCTGGGTTCAAGCGATTCTCCTGCCTCAGCCTCCCGAGTAGCTGGGATCACAGGTGCCCGCCACTGCACCCAGCTAATTTTTGTATTTTTAGTAGAGACAGGGTTTCATCGTCTTGACCAGGCTTGTCTCGAACTCCTGACCTCATGATCCACCCGCCTCGGCCTCCCAAAGTGCTCAGATTACAGGTGTGAGCCAACGCGCCTGGCCAAATCCAGTAACCTCTTAAGTGAATTCCATTTCATCAGTTACTTAGCCCCACTTCTCCCATACTCCTACCCACAACCAATGTGCTTTTCTTTTTCTGAAATAACTTATTTTCAGAATCCAATTTAATTAAAATATTGCTGAAGAATTTTAAGTGATCACCTGTGTATTTTACAAATCAAATCCAAATTAGGGCTCTTCAGGCCTCTCTAGTCATCATTAGCATGTGTAAATATATAAAATAGGGAACACTTATAAAATATTAGGCACCATGCAAGTACTAATACCTATTTTTAATTGCACCTAATCTTCTCCCCAACAAACTCTGAGTGGTAGTTTTGTTATTCCCCCATTACAATTAAAGAAACTGTCACAATAACTGTACATGATCACTTGCCTACCCAGTTAAGAGAGGAGCAGGGATTCAACAACTCTGTTGATCAGGACTCATAATAAACACAAGCTAATGTTTCCAGCCATCATAAGGATCTAAAATAGTCTTCGGCCGGGCGCGGGGGCTCAAGCCTAACCCACACTTTTGGGAGGCCCGAACGGCGGATTCAACGAGTCAGGAGATCGAGACCATCCTGGCAATACGGTGAAACCCCGTCTCTACAAAAAAAAAAAACAAAACTACGGGGCGAGGTGCGGGGCGCCTGTATTCCCAGCTACGCGGAGGCTGAGGGCAGGAGAATGGCGTGAAACCCGGGAGGCGAGCTTGCAGGAGCGAATCCGGCCACTGCACCCAGTCCGGGGCAGAGCGAGAACCCGCTCAAAAAAAAAAAAAAAAAAAAAAGAGCTTCAACTACCTTGGATAAACCAGGTATCCCCCAGGGTCCATTAAGGCAATTACCCTCACCCAAAGCCATATAGGTCCCACTATCAAGACCCATTATTTGTAGTAGGCCATTCTACACTGACCATTCCTCTTAGATTTGATTTCCTCCATACTCAGGTTTGTATGTAAATACTAACATTAGCCGATTTTTTGTCCTCTAGGTACTTGGCATGTGGTTATCTTCCAACCAACCTATAAGTTCTGGAGATTGTGTCTTCTACATTTTTTGGTGTGTCTTTTGTGCCTGGTGGCATTACAGGCAGAAAGTGCATGTTAAGAAGATATTTTAAATTATTTTTAAATTTTTGTGGGTAAATAGTAAGTATATATTTATAGAGTTCATGAGATATTTTGGTACAGGTGTGCAATGCATATAATCATATCATGGAAGATCCATCCCCTCAAGCATTTATCCTTTGTGTTACAGGCAATCAAATTATACTCTTTAAGTTATTTTAAAATGTACAGTCAAATTATTATTGACTATAGTCACCCTGTTATGCTATCAAATACTAGGTCTTATTCATTGTTTCTGGTCTTTGCTTTTTTTTTTTTCCTTCTTTGTACCCATTAACCATCCCCACCAACCTCCTCTCCACCCTCCCACTACCCTTCCCAGCCTCTGGTAACCATCTTTCTACTCTCTATGCCCATGAGTTCAATTATTTTGATTTTCCACAAATAAGAACATGCAATGTTGGTCTTTCTGTGCCTGGCTTATTTCACTTAGCATAATGACCTGGGCTTCCATCCATGTTGTTGCAAATGATAGGATCTCATTCTTTCTGTGGCTAATACTCCATTTTCTTTATCCATTCATCTGTTGATGGACACTAAGTTGCTTCCAAATCTTGGCTATTGTGAACAGTGCTGCAATAAACACTGAGAGTGTAGATAAGTCTTTGATATAATGATTTCCTTTGTTTTGGGTGTATACTCAGCAGTGGGATTGCTGGATCATATAGTAGCTCTTTTTTTAGTTTTTTGAGGAACCTCCAATATATATTATCCATTGTGGTTGTACTAATTTACATTCCCACCAATAGTGTACAAGGGTTCCCTTTTCTTCACGTCTTCACCAGCATTTATTATTGCCTGTTATTTGGATAAAAGCCATTGTAACTGGGGTGAGATGATATCTCATTGTACTTTTGATTTGCGTTTCTCTGATGATCGGTGATGTTGAGCACCTTTTCATATGCCTGTTTACTGTTTGTATGTCTTCTTTTGAGAAATGTTGATTCAAATCTTTTGCACATTTTTCAACTGGATTATTAGACTTTTTCCTATAGAGTTGTTTGAGCTCCTTATATATTCTGGTTATTAATCTTTTGTCAGATGGGTAGTTTGCAAATATTTTCTCCCATTCTGTGGGTTTTCTCGTTACTTTGTTGATTGTTTCCTTTGGTGTGTAGAAGGTTTTTAACTTGATATGTTCCCATTTGTCCATTTTTGGCTGCCTGTGCTTGTGGGGTATTACTCAAGAAATTTTTGCCCAGACCAGTGGCCTGGAGAGTTTCCCTAATATTTTCTTGTAGTAGTTTTGTAGTTTGAGTTGTTAGATTTAAGTATTTAATCCATTTTGATTTGATTTTTATATACGTCAAGAGATAGGGGTCTAGTTTCATTTTCTGCATGTGAATATCCAGTTTTCCCGGCACCTTTTATTGAAGAGACTGTCTTCCCTAATGTATGTACTTGGCACCTTTGTCAAAAGTGAGTTCACTGGATGTGTATGGATGTCTTTCTGGGTTCTTTATTCTGTTCCGTTGATCAATGTGTCTGTTTTTTTGCCAGTACCATGCTGTTTTGGTTACTGTAGCTCTGTAGTATAGTTTGAAATCAGGTGTTGTGATTCCTCCAGTTTTGTTCTTTTTGCTTAGACTAGCTTTGGCTATTCTGGATCTTTTGTAGTTCCATATAAATTTCAGGATTTTTTTTTTCTCTTTCTGTGAAGAATGTCATTGGTATTTTGATAAGGATTGCACTGAATCTCTAGATTGCTCTGTGTAGTATGGAAATTTTAACAATATTGATTTTTCCAATCCATGAACATGGAATATTTTTTCATTTTTTGGTGTCCTCTTCAGTTTCTTTCATCAGTGTTTTATAGTTTTGTGTTTTCTTGTTTGTTTTGAGATGGAGTCTCCCTCTGTCGCCCAGGCTAGAGTGCAGTGGTATGATCTCGGCTCATTGCAACCTCCGCCTCTCGTGTTCAAGCAATTCTCCTGCCTCAGCCTCCTGAGTAGTTGGGATTATAGGCGCCTGCCATCACGTCCAGCCAATTTTTGTATTTTTAATAGAGATGGGGTTTCGCCATGTTGGCCAGGCTAGTCTCAAACTCCTGACTTCAAGTGATCTGCCCGCCTTTGCCTTCCAAAATGCTAGAATTACAGGCGTGAGCCACTGCACTCAACCAGTGTTTTATAGTTTTAATTACAAAGATCTTTCACTTCTTTCATTAATTTCTAGATATTTAATTTTAGTTGTGGCTATTATAAATGGGATTACTTTTTTATTTCTTTTTCAGCGTTTTCACTGTTGGCATATAGGAATGCTACTGATTTTTGGATGTCAATGTTGTATCCTGCAACGTTACTGAATTTGTTTACTATTTCTGACAGTTTTCTTGTGGATTCTTTATGTTTTTCCAAATATAAGATTATTTCATCTGCAAACACGGATAATTTGACTTCTTCCTTTCCAAGTTGAATGTCCTTTATTTATTTCTCCTATCTGATTGCTCTAGCTAGGACTTCCAGTACTATGGTGAATAACAGTGGTGAAAGTGGGCATCCTTGTCATATTCCATATCTTAGAGGAAAGCTTTTCCATTTGTCCCCATTCAGTATGATACTAGCTGTGGGTCATGATAGATGGTTTTATTATTCCTTCTATACCCAGTTTTTTGAGGATATTTATCATGAATGGATGTTGAATTTTATCAAATGCTTTTTTAGCATCAATAGTGATTTTTGTTCTTTATTGTCTTGATATGATGTATCACATTGGTTGATTTGCATATGTTGAACTATCCTTGCATCCCTGGGATAAACCCCACTTAATCATGTTAAATAATCTTTTCAGTGTGTTGTTGAATTTGGTTTGCCAGTATTTTGTTGAGGGTTTTTGCATCAATATTCATCAAAGATATTGGCCTCTAGTTTCCCTTTTTTGATATGTCTTTGTCTGGTTGTGGTATCAGGGTAATAACGTCCTAGTGGAGTAAGTTTTGAAGTATTCCCTTCTCCTCTGTTTTTTGAAACAGTTTGAGTAGGATTTGTGTTAGTTCTTCTTTAATTGTCTGGTAGAATTCAGCAGTGAAGCCATTGGGTCCCAGGCTTCTCTTTATAGGGAGACTTTATCATGGCTTCAGTGTCACTACTTATTATTTTTCTGTTCAGCTTTTGGGTTTCTTCATGGTTCAATCTTAGTAGGTTGTATGTATGTAGGAATTCGCTCATTTCTTCTAGATTTTCCAATTTATTGGCTTTTCCAACTTAGTGGCTCCTAGTAGCCACTAATGATCCTTTGAATTTGTATGGTATCAGTTGTAATGCCTCCTTTTTCATCTCTGATATTATTTATTTGGATCTTTTCTTTTTCTTCTTAGTCTAGCTGAAGGTTTGTCAATGTTGTTAAACTTTTCTGAAAACCAACACTCTTGTTTCATTGGTCTTTTGTATTGTTTTCTTCATTTCAATTTTATTTCTGCTCTGATATTTATTATTTCTTTTCTTCTGCTAATTGTGTGTTTGATTAGAACTTGCTTTTCTAGTTCTTTAAGATGCATCATTAAGTTTTTTATTTGACATTTTTCTTCTTTTTTGATGTAGGCACTTGTAGCAAGAAACTTTCCTCTTCATACTACTTTTGCTGTATCCTATTGGCTTTGGTGTGTTGTGTTTCCATTATCATTTGTTTCAAGAAATTTTTCAATTTTCATCTGAATTTCTTCATTGACCTACTGCTCATTTAGGAACATGTTGTTTAATTTCCATGTATTTGTATAGTTTCCAGAATTCTTTTTGCTGTTTATTTCTAGTTTTATTCCAGAAGATGCTTGATATTATTTCAGTTTTTAAAACTGTTTTAAGATCTGTTTTGTGACCTGACATATGGTCTTTCCTTGAATGGCCCATGTGCTGATGAGAAAGATGTGTATTCTGTAGCTGTTGGATGAAATGTTTTGTAAATATCTATTAGGTCCATTTGGTCTATAGTGCAGATTAAATTTGATGTTTCTTTGTTGATTTTCTGTGTGGATGATCTGTTCAGTGCTGAAAGTGGGGTGTTGAAGTCTCCAGCTATCATCAGTTGGGGCCTATCTCTCTCTTTATCACTAATAATATTTGCTTTATATATCTGGGTGATCCTCACTACAACTTCCACCTCCCAAGCTCAAGCAACTCTCCTACCTCAGCCCCCGAAGTAACTGGGATCATAGGCATGTGCCACCATTCCTGACTAATTTTTTTGTATTTTTGGTAGAGATGGGGTTTTGCCATGTTGCTCACACTTGTCTCAAAGTGCTGAGTTCAGGAAATCCTCCTGCCTTGGCCTTGCAAATTTCTGGGATTACAGGCGTGACCCGTTCTGCCCAGCCTCAGTCTGTGTATTTTTATTGGAGAGTTTAGTCCATTTACATTCAATGTTGTTATTGATAAGTAGGAACTTACTCCTGACGTTTTGTTATTTGTTTTCTGGTTGTTTTACGGTCTTCTCTTCCTTCTTTCTGTCTTTCCTGTCTTACGTTCAGTGAAGGTAATTTTCGCTGGTGGCATGCTTTAATTTCTTGCTTTTTATTGTTTGTGTGTCTGTTTTATGTTTTTCAACTTGAGGTTACCATGGGGTTTGCAAATCCTGTCTTATAAACCATTATTTCACATTGATGATAACCTAACACCAATTGCCTAAACAAGCAAACAAAAATGTAAAAAGAAAACTAATAAACACTCTACACTTTAATTTCTTCTCATGCTTTTACCTTTTCTTGTTTCCCTTTACATCTTATTATTCTATGTCTTGAAAAGCTGTTTTAGCTATTATTTTTGATTGCTTCATCGTTTAGTCTATTTAAGTCAAGAGAAGTTTACACACCACAATTACAGTGTTATAATATTCTGTTTTTCTGTGTGTTTACTATAACCAGTGAGTTTTGTACTTTCACATGATTTTCTTCTTGCTCATTAACATCGTTTTCTTTCAGATTGAAGAACTTCCTTTAACATTTCTTAGAGGACAGGTCTGGTGTTGATGAAATCCCTCAGCTTTTGTTTGTCTCGGAAGGTCTTTATTTCACCTTCATCATTAAAGGATATTTTCACCAGACATACTATTCTAGAGTAAAAGGGTTTTTTTTTTTTTCTTTAGCATTTTAAATATGTCATGCCACTCTCTCATGGCCTGTAAGGTTTCCACTGAAAAGTCTGCTGCCAGACACATTGGAGCTCCATTGTATGTTATTTATTTCTTGCTGCTCTTAGGATCCTTTCTTTATCCTTGACCTTTGGGAGTTTGATTATTAAATACCATGAGGTAGTCTTCTTTGGGTTAAATCTGCTTGATATTCTATAACATTCTTTTATTTGAATGTTGGTATCTTTCTGTGTGTTTGGGATGTTCTCTGATACTATGCCTTTGAATAAACTTTCTATCCCCATCTCTTTCTGTACCTCTTCTTTAAGGCCAATAACTCTTAGATTTGCACTTCTGAGGCTATTTTCTATATCTTGTTGGTGTGCTTCATTTTTTTTTTAATTATTTTTTCTTTTGTCTCCTCTGACTATGTATTTTTAAATAGCCTGTCTTCAAGCTCACTTATTCTTTCTTCTGCTTGATCAATGTTGCTTTTAAGATACTCTGATGCATTCTTCAGCATGTCATTGCATTTTTCAACTCTAGGATTTCTGTTTAATTCTTTTTGATTATTTCAATTTCTTTGTTAAATTTATCTGATAGAATTCTGAATCCTTCCTCTGTGTTTTCTTGAATTTCTTTGAGTTTCTTTAAAACAGCTATTTTGAATTCTCTGTCTGAAAGGTCACGTATCTCTCTTTTTCTAGGATTGATTCCTCCTGCCTTGTTTAGTTCATTTTGGTGAGGTCATGTTTTCCTGGAGGTGTTCTTTGGTGTCTGAGCATTCAGAAGCTAGTTATTTATTCTAGTCTTTACAGTCTGGGCTTGTTTTTGCCTGTCCTTCTTGAGAAGACTTTCCAGGTATTCAAAGGAACTTTGTCCATAAACCCAATTATGCTGTGGTTTTTGCAGATTCGTAGACCTACCACCTCGGTGGTCATGGATAAGACCGAGAAGAATTCTCTGGACTAGCAAAGATTCTTGTTTTTTTCTGTTACTTTCTCCCAAAAATACTGATTCTGTCTCTGTGCTGAGCCACTTGCAATTGGGGCTATGCTGATGTAAGCACTCCTGTGGGCACCACCACTGGGACTGTGCTGGGTCAGACCTGAAGCCAGCATAGCACTGGGCCTTGCCCAAGGCCTTTCGCTTTGGGATGGTGAGTTTCCCCAGGTCCTGGGTGTGTCCAGAGATACTGTCTGGGAGCCAGGGATTGTGGAGTCAAAAACCTTAGCAATTTACGTAGTGTTCTATTCTACTGTGGCTAAGCTAGCACTCAGACCAAAACACACATTCCTTCTCACTCTTTCCTCCCTTTTCCATAGGCAGAAGAGTCTCTGCCTGTGGTCACCACCTTTGCTGGTGCTCAGGGAGTTGTGCCAAGTCATCACTGATGTTCACTTAAAGCCCAAGGGCTCTTCTGTCAGCTTATAGTGAATGCTGCCAGGCCTGGGGCTCATCCTTCAAGGCAGTAGGCGCCCCCCTGGCCCAGGGCAGGTCCAGAAATGCTATCTAAGAGCCTAGGCCTGGACTTTGAGACCCCAAGAGCCTCCTTATTGCTCTACCCAACCATGACCAAGCTGGTACCTGATTTTTGATTCTTGTGACAGTGCTTTTGTGTGTGCATATTGCTGTTAAAATTTGGTGTTCCCACAGCAGGGACCAATGGTCTAGGCTTCTGTTCTGCCATCTTGCTTCTCCTCTCCTCAGGAAATGTTTGTTAAACAAAAAAAAGAAGTTGTTTCAGCTGATGAGGGGAACGTTCATTTTTCCATCTTTTCTTACAGAAGCAGGAAGATTGATGGCTTGGTATTATATTACATTTGAGACGGTGAAGAAATTTTATACAATCAGTGGAAAAGAAACCTTATCAGACCTGGTAAATTAATTTTCACTAGAAAATAAATATATAATGGTAGAGTATAAAATAATATTTGAGAAACAACTAATTGGTGTATCTCATATAATTTAAGAATGAATGAGCAGAAAAGAAAGCATTTCTAAGAATGCTTATGTTTCCTCTGGTATAATTCTGATCATGAGATTTGGAATAGTTCTTAGAATATATTATATTTTCTGTTTTAACTCCTAGGCTAAGAAAATTTATATACACAACTAAAGTAGGTATGGCAACTGCTTTACAACTTAGGTGATAATGCTGATTACCTTGGTAGTGGCTACAGAATGTAATAATATGTAAGAAAGATTCCAAGATGATGTGGTGTGATATATTAGGAAAGTCTGCCATGAGCGAAGGACAGTGAATTGCATGCAGCATGTGTGCCACGTACTTGCAACCCTTCCCTAAATCTTTTGGGTCAGAATAGTGAGAACAATGGAAATAGAATAGTATTGGTGATGACCCAGATAAAAGAACTGACTGTAGAGAAAATGAGAGTAATAACAGGTTATGCTAAAATGTCCACAATGGGGCAACTTTGCAGCTGCAGCAGTGAACAGAACCGTAGGCATGTCATTGGTACACAGTAATTGCGTTGGTCCTTTCTCCGTTTACTTAGGATATGAATGTGAAACAATATTTATAAAAGAAAATATTTACTGTCAAATTTAAGCCATTCATTTTTGTTAAAATATCTAATTTGATTACTGTGGTAAGATTATTATAGTAAAAATTACACAGTAGATTTCCAGTCATGATTGAGGAGTCACATAAACAACAATTGATGAAAGATAGAAGGTTTATATTTTTGTGTAAACATTATTCTTAATTAAGGAGAAATCAAGAGTCGAAAACACCCACTATTAACATTAACTCATCTAATCTGGAGTTTAGCAAGTGTGTAAGAAAATTAAAACAAGTGTTAGTTCCATTTTAGATATGTGGGAAACCAAAGCACAGAGACTGCTTTGGCATCTGGCAGAAGTAGGCTCTAGAATCCAAATGTCCTAGTATCTAAAACATTCTTTCTATGACTAAATTATCCTCAATTAAGATAATGATTTGCAAACTATAGAACAGAATCGTAGTAGTAGTAGTGTTACCGGCGTAGTAGTAGTAGTGTTACTTGCTCCCAGAGCTCCCAAGATGGTAGTGGGCTGCTTCCAAACTGGTGGCGGGCCACTTCCAAGATGGTGGCAAGCCTCATGTTCTCTGACCTGGGGTTCTTGGCCTCACGGATTCCAAGGAACGGAATCTTGTGCCATGTAATGAGTGTTGTAGGTCTATTAGAAGCCGTGGGTCCCGGAAGAGAACCGTTCAACCCAGTGACTAGTGTTCAGCTCGATTAGGATGAACCCAGGCACTTAGCCATGCAGGAACAATGGCAAGCCTTTAGCCCAATTGGGAGTGGCAGTGGGCGCCTTGCTGGATCAGGAGCACAGTGGACACCCTGCTGGATCTGGTGGGATGGAAGTCAGCTGTGGGTCTGCCACAGCAGCAAACAGCAGTGGTGGATGGCGAGCGAAAGCTCAGCTCGAGCTCCAGACGTAACAAAACACGGACCAGAAGAGTGCAGTTGCAAGATTTAATAGAGTGAAATAGAGTGAAGACAGGGCTCTCACATAGTGGGAGGGGACCCAAAGTGTTTTGCCATAGCCAGCTCGAATGCTTGGATTTCTTTCCTGCTCCTTGTCCCTCCCACTGTGCTCTCAGGCAATAGATGATTGGCTATTTCTTTACCTCCTGTTTTGCCTAATGAGCATTTTAGTGAGCTTTCTGATTGGTCGGGTGTGGACTGAGTTGCAAGCCCCATGTTTAAAGGTGGATGTGGTCACCTTTCCAGCTAGGCTTAGGGGTTCTTAGTCAGCCTAGGAAATTCCAGCTAGTTCTGTCTCTCAGTAGTAACAAAATCAATGTTTATTGAGGATTTATTTATTACTATGTGATAGGCACTGGGCTATATATTTTAAATTCTGTCTTGTTAATCTTTGAAGTCTTATTGGTATAGTCCTGGTGTCTAATGCAGTGTCTGGTATATAATAGGAGTTTGTAAGCATTTGTTAGTGAATGAATGAATCCTTAAAGAAGCAAAATGTATAAAGCAGGTTTTTAACTCTGTTATGTTGATTGATAAAACTGTGATGGTTTAAGGCAGTATGAAAAATAAATAAATGTGGAGAAAGGATGAAAGGATATAAACAAAAAATAGACTTCATTAAATGGACAACTGCTGAAATGTTACAGGTTACATTGATAGCCGGCTGCAAGGAATTTCTAGATATACAGTTAAGGATAAATGAAAAGAAAACACTGAATACTTTGAACAAAGATCCCAACCGGATAACTATCAGGTACAGAAATTGCATATGTTTTAAATAATTTTAAGAGGTTTTATTTAATTAAAATAAATAATAATACATGTTTTGCCATGTGGTTTTATTTACAGATTTCCAATAGAAGGAAGAATTAAAACAAGAGAAATGAAAGTAAATTGGTAAAGATGATTCATACTTATGAAAGTTTTCTTTTTTTGGTTTTAAAACATATTTTAAATTTGTTTTCTTAATACAGAAAAAATTACATAAAATGAGTTAGAATGTGGATGTGAAATTAATTTCTTAGAACTCTCAGACTTTAAAATTGATAATTTGTGAATGGGTTTTCTTAACAAACATTTGTTCAGAGTGTATTCTGTTGAGGCAACGTGGACGGTTGAAAGAAGACATGCTTCTTATGCTTCTCATTGTCAGGAGCTTTCAAGTTAGCTTGAATGAGAGTAATACATTTGTATTATTTGTAAATTGTGGACAGTATGAAAACCTGTGTAATAAATGTCTACTGAATGGTAGTGGCATTCTGGGAGAGACAAAGAGTAAAAGCAAAATCATTACTAAAGGAGTGTATATGTGACAGTGGATGACTATTCTGCCAAAAATGGGGAGTTTGTACAGAGATTAGTAATTGAAAGAGTAAATTAAGGTTACACTGTAACTTGTGACTTTTAGCGGTTTGCAATCACAAATGCAATGATACTGTTTTCTGTTATGCTAAGTGCTTGGCTTTCTGAGGATGTAGGTCTTAGTGTTATGTAATTTAAGGTGAAATGATCTTTTTTAATGTGGCTCAATAAAACTAATTAGCCAAAGAATTTATTTTTCCTCCATAGCTAGAGGAGGCCATTCTTTCTTTGGGATTCTTCCTGACATCTTATTAAATTTTATCTTCCAAATACCTTTAAGTCTATAAAGTAGTCTTCTCATTGTTGTTTACAATTCATCAGGCAGATTTGTAGCGTGTACCACTGAAGTTAGTGTTTATTTTCTTAGCTGTACTTCTATATTCAAATATTTATTTCTATAAATTCATATATCCTTACAGATCATAGTAAATAAACTTAAGAGATCATATAGCCCAATCCTCTCATTTTACAAATTACATAAATGATGCCCAGATAAGTTATGACTTCACCAAGGTTATATTGCTATCTAGAACTCTTGATTTTCTCATTTTTCCCCCCGTATACTGTGTTGCATAAATTATTGAGTCAAATTAAATCAAGTATTTTTCCACACTCATTTTCGTGGGAACACTTTATTTGAACTTTCAGTGCTTCCATTAGCTTTACCTTAAATTGGGTAGTATATTCTTTTGATTGAAGCTGTCAGATTTTAAAGTTTATTATACTTTATAATTGTTTTTATACATATCATAATTTAGATTCCCATTATCATTTCATGCCTTTGTGCATCTTGTTTAAGCATAGCCAAGAAGAGAGAATGTGTGTATGTGTGGGATGGAGGGGTCTTAATCCAAAATTTATAGTCTTTTGGTAGGTGTTGATGGCTAATAGTTACCTTTTTCATGGCTTTGTCATATCCCTGTTACTTTGCTGAACTTCAAATCTGTTATTCTCCAAGTAGATGTTAATCCTCTTAGTTTAGGATTTTATCCTTCAAATTTCTGGTTTCCGCCCTTTTTATTCTATTTATTTATTTATTTATCTATTTATTTATTTATTTATTTTGAGACAGAGTGTTGCACTGTGGCCCAAGCTCGAGTGCAATGGCATGATCTCGGCTCACTGCAACCTCTGCCTCCCAGGCTCAAGTGATTCTCCTGCCTCAGCTTCCAGAGTAGCTGCGATTACTGGAGCTCACCATCACACCTGGCTAATTTTTGTATTTTTAATAGAGATGGGGTTTCACCATGTTGGCCAGTCTGGTCCCGAACTCCTGACCTCAAAAGTGATCCGCCTGCCTCAGCCTCCCAAAGTGCTGAGATTACAGGCATGAGTCAGCGTGCCTGGCTCTGCCCTTTTAATTTAAGGCTATTTTAAAATTCTTCCTAGCTTTAATTCCTAGGTCTTCCCTCTTCAGCACTAGCTCTGTTTTCTTTAACTGGTATTTTTCAGTGAACTGACAGGGTATGATACGGAGCCACCATACGAAGCCCTGAACTTCCCAACTCTGGATTCCCCTTTTACACACAAGAATGAACTGTTTGTGTGTAGACTGATATGGTCTGATCATGAATGTAATTCTAACCGAATGAATACTTCATCTCATTTAATTCTTTTACTAACCCTGGGTTAGTCATAACTACCATGTAACTCTGCCCCTGTTAGTGGAGGTGGCAGAGGTGCCACCTCAGCTGAGGCTGTGGCACTTCTCTTTCTACTGAGGACAAGCTCAGGGGTAAGATCACAGGACATCACTGCTTGCCTTATCTGGTGCAGAGAAACAGAGAGCCCTGCCATGGTTCTGTACCTACTAGCTTAAATCCCTGTGCTTCCTCCTATCCCTGTTTTATTACTGCTTCTTGAAATAAGATTTCTGACAGGGAAGTATGATGTTGAAAAGTGTCCCATTTATTATTAGATATATTGCTTTTTAATATAAATAAATATTACTTCAAAAGTCTTATTTTTACTCCAGCAATTTTGTACTCCACATTTGTGCATCCCTAGGTAGCTTAACAAGGAGTTTTATTTACCCAGCATTTAAAAGCACCCCATTTACGTTTTTCCGTCAGTTCCTTCTTTGATAGTATACTGTGTATCTTTGTAACTATTTCTTAATAGTTGATATAAAATAATTTTCAGAAGCATATACCATAACCAAAAAAAGTGAATAGTTCAAATTTCTGTTGTATACATCCATTCCAGGAAGTGAGTTGTTTACTTCTTTCAATTTTCATGTATCTTCTGCTAAACTAAATCATGAAATATAACTATTCTACCCTTTTTCTTTGTATAGCTGACTGTATTGGTCTTATCAAGAGACCTCCTTCTACTGGAGGAGTTTAGGAAGAAATTTGTTTTTTAAAAGAGATCCCCTTAAGAGAGTAATAATACGTACAGTAACTTTAGTTTAGTTAGAACCATCAGTGATTTGCATATCAGTGCCTGATTAGGTAAGTTTATGGGCAAAACAGGTAGTAAAGAACCCAGGATATAGTAGGCACACAGGCACTAGTGTCTTTTTTCTCCTTATACAACTAACACCTCAAATTTAGTAGCCAAGCAGCTTCTGGTTTTGAATAACCAGCTAATATGCTACTGACCTTCATACACTGAACAGAATTATCAGCACCTAATACTATGCCTGGCACTTAATAAGCACTTAATAAAAATTTGTTGATTAAACAAGTTGTATTTGTTGATTAAACAAGTTGTATTATTTTTCTCTGATTCCTTGAAAAGAAATAGTAGAGCCAAAAGATAGAACTGTATTGGAGGAGAATATGAAAACAATTTGAGATAGTTGAGATTAAAGTAACAGTCTTAGTGAAAGTCTCCTGTGATTTTTATCAATCTAGAGATTATAATGAAAGTTGGAGAAGAAATGAGATCTTTTAGAGAGAGAGAGAGAGATTGAGTGAATAAAGAAGAGCAATAAGTAAATAAAGACAACTTTGAGGATTTGGGGAAAAGGGAAGAAACTTTTATTATTGACCTGCAATAATAACTATGCAAGATAGAGAATCATGTAGTATTGCAGAAATTAAGGCAGAGAAAAGTTTTAAGAAGGAATACTTCAGTGAGTGATGTCAAATACTGTAAGATAGATAACCCTTAAAAGGGAGTAACAATTTTTTTCTTTCCCTCAGTCTTATTCAGGCTCAACTAGGATGCATTCCCATACAAGATTTTGCTTTGACGCAAGATACCGCAAAGATTTTCAGACATGGCTCCCGAATTACAAGATGTATGTTACAGGATTAGTGGGTTTTAAATATTTTTTCCAATAAACTGGTATATTAGATTTAATATTGGAAACTTTTTTTTTAGGGTTGTCTGATTTTGTAGCTGCTCAAGAAAAGAAGTTCACCGTACTATTGAATAGTTTGATTTTAGCTAAATGTTTTAGGTGTAAACTTTGGGAAAACTCTCTGCATGTATCCAAACAACTGGAAAAAATTGGTAGGTACTGAATACAGGCAGACAGTTTGGCCATGTCTGCAATTTATTCACTGTTAGTAAAATTATTCTGTGATGATTACAGACCTTCAAGGAAGATATGTGTTTGTAGGCTTAAATAAGTGCTGTATTTTACTTTCAAAAATCTGATTTTCATTTGCTCCTGCTTAAAGGATTCCATTTGAAATCAACTGAACGATACATGAGTACGTGAGAAACCTAATAAAAATTAATGCTGTCATTTGAAAATTTTTTCTCATACCAGGAGGGCAATTTGGTTATAATAATTAGGTAACTATGTGATGCCCTCTCTTCCACTTTTATGACTAATATTTTGTTTTGATCTCAATTACGAGGTACAGAGTTAGCAGTCCCAGCCGTTCCTAATTCACTACAGAAAATTATGTCACTTCTTTATGTCTTTTTTTTGTTTTGTTTTTAATAACAGTAGGGTATTAATACTGATTTTTCATAGAGATTCTGTAGACAAAAGATTGTGCTTGATTATTTTGTCTATAGGAACCTTTTGTAGTGTGTGCTCTGAGACGATAGGGAGTACCATTTATAAAGGATTTTCCTGTTTGGTACCTGTGACCTTGTGACCCTATTCCTTCTTAGATAGCTAGAATTCTAAAAAGAGAGTTACTATCTTATGACTGACAGCCTTGTTAGTTTTACAATTTTGTATGCATCTTGGGGGTATCAATAAATTAAATAATGGATTTTTAGGGATGTTTTGTTATTTATTTGAACAAAGATTACCAACTGTTTATGAAGAAGTCCTACCTTTTGTATCTGTGAAATTTGAAATCAGTGAGGTAGCAGAGGGCTGACTAGGAAGTCATGGGAGCTGGGGTGAAGGGGAGATTGACTGGTGCAAGTAAGGGGAGAGATTCTTGATGGAAAGGCTAACCTTCTTACAGAAGTCCTGGTAACCGAATACCACATCCATCCCACAAAGGCAGGAGTTCTCAATTGGAAAGGTGGTTCCATACAACATTTAGAAAATTTTGAAATTTGGCTAAGTGATTACTAGTAAATTTCATTATACTTGAAAAAGCCAATCTTTCTGGCTTTCTAGAGTATTGTCAATATGAGCATCCATTGCATTCTGTCCCTTCCAGATTGTTGAAACTAACCTGTTTTCACACATACTCATTACAGCTGAACAGAAAAAAGCAAATATTACCCAGAAAAAAAAAACCATATAATAGAAAAGTGAGAGAATCCAAACAAAAAGTTAAATCTAAGTTGTTACTGAGCATCTTGAAAAAAAATAATGCATAGAAATTGATTTTAATGGTGGCTACAAACTAAAAAGTTAAAAGTCAGTAAACATTTTGAGGGGAAATGGAAATGAACATTGAGGAATTATGAATACTAGAAGCTGTGTCTTAAGAAGAACTAAGAGAAATTCCTAAGAACAAGTAAATATATGAGTAAGGAAATAGTGTCATACCTTCACTAGTAATATATGTAATATATATGCCTTAGACAAGGTAGTAATATTTTGTAATTTTATACTGCTCAGTGTCTTCTATTTGGGGATTTGGATAAATTCATTCATAAGCATGTAAGAATTTTAAATTCTACCTTCTGATAGTATAAGGAAATAGGAAAATTTCAAAGGAAGGAAAATGAACTTGATGTTTTTTTGTTTGTTTTTTGAGATGAGATTCCTCTCTTGCCGCAGGGCTGGAGTCCAATGGCATGATTCTCGGCTCACTGCAACCCTCCGCCTCCCACGTTCAAGTGATTCTCCGCCTCCGCCTCCTGAGTAGCTGGGATTACAGGCATGTGCCACCTCGCCTGGCTAATTTGTATTTTTAGTAGAGACACGGAGTTTCTCCATGTGTTGGTCAGGTTGATCTCGAACTCCCGACCTCAGGTGATCCACCTGCCTCGGCCTCCTAAAGTGCTGGGATTACAGGCATGAGCCACTGGGCCCTTATCAAATTTGATGATTTAAGGAATAAAATGAAAGCAAGAGGTTGACTGGAGAGTAGTCAGCAAATAAGGAGAATTAGGAAGAAATTAGATTTTTAGACATAGGCTGGTATACAAGTCATATCAGTAAGGGAAATTTGAATTTTGAACCCCAGTAAGGAAATTGCCACTTCATTCTAAATGCAATGGAAAAGCATTGGACAGTTTTAGCAGTAGGTAATTAGTCTGGTTTAGGATACAGAAACATAGGCCTGTATTCCATAAGGACAGAATGAGCCGTCATCGTTTTCATGAAGCGGTATCCCTTGCTTCATTCAGCATGATATTTGAATGATGTTGCCTTTCTTTCAACACGAGTACAAAAGTACGTATCTGTTGGTTGTGATTGGCCTATGCGATGATCATATAGTGAAAACATAAACGTCCATCATGTGGGACCAGTTTTCTTTTTCTTATAAAGCAAATGCATATTTTATTTGTCTGAATAAATATGATAATTGAATAATGTCACAAACCAAATAACCAACTGAAAACTTTTTACAAAAACTATCAGTTAGTTATTTGACTGGATCTTAAATTTTTTTTTACTATTTAGTTGTTATATATTTAAAAATAATATGTTTTATTTAAGTGATTATTTTTAAGTTGTTGTTTGATTAATTTTCCACAGGTATAACCATTTGTCAAAGCAATTGTAAATGCTGGTTTGACTTCCTTAAAAAAATAGAAGAGACGGATGCAAGGGAACTTTGATTGGTTTTATATTCACTATTCCTAATTCCCCTGAATCTATCTAAATTCTGAGGCCTACCTTTATTTCTATTAAAAGTTTTTTCCTTCTCATAGTCATAAGTATTTTAATACTTACCCAGGTTTGGGTGATAAGCATTGATTAAAGCTATGTATTCTAGAAATTTTTACTGAAGAAATTTCATGTTGTTGTGGTAAGATATAATGATGTAAAATATTTTTAGGATTTTAAATTAGACATCCCCCCTTTGGGAACCCAGATAAAGAAGCTGTGATGTATCTACCAAAATAATGAATTAAAAGTGGAACAGGTAAATATTTCTGTTTCTTGATTTTTATTGTCTTTTTTTTTTTTTTTCCCATTTTTAAATAAAAGCTACCCATAAATAGGCTTCAGCTGAGTATAAGAAGTAAGATTATTTTTAACACTTTTTATACTTGTCCTTTTTTAAAGATTACCAAGATATAGTGATACACGGCAGCAAATATAGTGACTGTTATTATTAAGAAACTTTGAACAGCTACAAACTAAAAGAAACAGCATCGGATTCTCACTATGTTACCTTAATCGTAGGTGATGCAGATAATCAGGTAGTTTATCTGCACAAGATTATGTAAGTATGAAATTCCTGATGTTTGATTTTATTTCTAAGCATATACTGTAAAAGAAAAATTCTACTGGGAAAAAAGAAAAAAAAAAAAACAAGATCATTGTGGGATCAACTAAATTACATTTTCCTGACCCAATAATGGGGTAGTTTGTCTATTTTTCTATTGAAGAAGATATTAACATTGGGTCTGTTTTAAATTGTTATATTGAATACTCAAATGAACAAAGTGTAAAATCTATCACCGTGGTCTGAAACAAGTGAGTAGATTACCTCTAGGAGGTCTTTCTTATTTCATTGCTTTTTCCCAGTTATTCATGGCCCTAGTACTGTTTGGATGCAGTCTTTCTCCTACTGACCTCAAAATACACCTTCTACTTCCAAATTAAAATCTAACAAATTACTATAACTCCATTGTAGGAGCCAAACAAACAAAGCAAATGTATAGAGGAGGTACCCTCCCTTATATCTAGTTCTGTGGCATGCCATTCTATAATTTTTACTTCAGCATTTTTCCAGATACTAATATTTTCTCCCAGGATATCATAAGCAATCTCTAAGTATCAGTTGCAGCTATAACTAATATTTTTTTTTAGCACTTAGTAGGTTTCAAATATTGAATTATTTAATATTTGTATGAGACAGGTGCTATCCATATTTTGTAGAGGAGAAAATTGAGACAAAAAGAGTTTAATGAGTTTATGATTAATCAAACCTTAATCATGGTCATATAGCTAATTAACAGCAACATCTAGATTTGAACCCAAGCAGTTTGCCTCCAGAGCCTAGACTGCCAACCATATTACTGTACTTGTAAGTTCAGGAATGGCAGTGATTCTGAAATGGGAATCTCCTAATTGTGCCAGTATACTGGAAGATACCTTCCCAAAAAGTCGCATGCAAGGTTTCTGAAGGGACTGCAGTGACCAGGATATCCCTTTCACTGGTAACTGCTCTCCTGCAGCTAACCATGACCCACTTACAGAGAATGTGCTATTGTACAAATCTTTGTTCTCTGTGACTAATAAATCTATGACTATATGAGACTAAAATAAGTTCAGTCATAAAATTGGTTGCTGGTTTGTTTGTGATGTTTTTAGATACAAACCATTTTATATCAATTTAAAAATACTATTGAAATTGTTCTCATAATACATGTAACCTACGTATAGCCAGTTTAAAATGGTAGTAATTTAGGGACAAGCTCATGTGCTATTAATGCAAAGTATATTTTCTTATTGGGACTAAAATGAGTAAATGCAACTTAGAAACAGCTGTAATTAAGAAAATTAGAGATCGGAGGGGGTGACTCACACCTGTAATCTCAGCACTTCGAGAGGCTGAGGCAGGAGGATCACTTAAACTTAAAGCCCAGAGTTTCAGACCAGCCTGGGCAACAAAGTGAGACCCTAGTTCTACAAAAATAAATAAATAAATAATCTGGGCTTAGTGCCAATGTGCCTGTGGTCCCAGCTCCTCAGTAGACCGAGGCAGGAGGCCAAGCCTAGGAGTTTGTGGCTGCAGTGAGGTATGATTGCACCACTGCACTTCAGCCCAGGCAACAGAGTGAGACTCTGTCTCAAAAAAAAAAAGAAAATTAGTTAATTTTTTAAAAAAAATCATGGTCAGGCCGGGAGCGGTGGCTCAAGCCTGTAATCCCAGCACTTTGGGAGGCCGAGACGGGCGGATCACGAGGTCAGGAGATCAAGACCATCCTGGCTAACACGGTGAAACCCCGTCTCTACTAAAACTACAAAAAACTAGCCGGGCGAGGTGGCGGGCGCCTGTAGTCCCAGCTACTCGGGAGGCTGAGGCAGGAGAATGGCGTAAACCCGGGAGGCGGAGCTTGCAGTGAGCTGAGATCTGGCCACTGCACTCCAGGCTGGGTGACAGAGCGAGACTCCGCCTCAGAAAAAAAAAAAAAAATCATGGTCAAGAGACTGCCATTGAACTCTGTTTTTCTCCCTCCTTAAAAGTTGGAGAAAGCAGTTTTCAGTAATTGATTTCAGTTTACTACTAGAGAGTATCTTTCTTAAGAACAATCAGCCCTTGACGATTAATATGTATTTCATTCAGTGTTTGGATCACTATTTAAACTCTACTATTTTTCAGGGATTCTGTTTTGCTAAAAGCTGGAAATTGGGCTAAAAAGATTGCTGTGAAGAGAGCTCTTAAATCTG
>NW_016817072.1:851666-864020 GCF_001698545.2 Rhinopithecus bieti
AGCAAAACCTCTAATTTTCCCATAAAAAACCTCAGAACTATTTTTCTTAATATAACACCTCTCATCCAAGAGTACACCACAATGATTCACAAAACATTACAATCCTTACTGAAAGACCACATGGATTTGAGAAGATTCAGGCTACTGTATAGTCATTGCTCAAGCTGTGACAAAATGTAGACATTTTATTTTTTTTATTTTTCTGAGACGGAGTCTCGCTCTGTCGCCCAGGCTGGAGTGCAGTGGCCGGATCTCAGCTCACTGCAAGCTCCGCCTCCCGGGTTTACGCCATTCTCCTGCCTCAGCCTCCGGAGTAGCTGGGACTACAGGCGCCCGCCACCTTGCCCGGCTAGTTTTTTGTATTTTTAGTAGAGACGGGGTTTCACCGTGTTAGCCAGGATGGTCTCGATCTCCTGACCTCGTGATCCGCCCGTCTCGGCCTCCCAAAGTGCTGGGATTACAGGCTTGAGCCACCGCGCCCGGCCTAAACTACATTACTTTTATAGATAAAAACTAATATCATTCAATATTAAGTCAGTGTTCAAATTGTCTCATAAATATTGTAGATATATTATCATCTTCATACCATCTAGATATACTAGATTAACTCCTGAGTTCTTTTGACTGTTTCCAGTAGTTTTGATAGTTTCTTTGCTATGCAGAGTAATATGCTGTTCTAGGCTCATCTTGTATATATCTAGCTTCAGTCCCATACATAATAAACCCTTTGTTCAAGAAGCCTATTTTTTAATGTTAGTAGGTTTCAGAGATCACAATCTGTGTCCTAGAGGAGCTCATTGCCTTTGACTGATCATGATCTCTTAGATTTTTTAATGCATAGAGTTAAGTATTATGTGATTATTTTTTGTCTTAAAAGACATCATGAATTCATACTTATCAAATCAAATTCAGAGATAACAGAATTTATCCTTAAACTCAATTATCTATATACGCCTTCTATCATGCTGAGAAACTTGGTTCTCAATGGCTCAAAAATAATAGAATATCACTAATTTTCTATCCTTTGTATACATTACACACACAATAAACAGTCTGAAAATAGCAGCATCAGACTATCACTCTTAATATGATCATTAAAATTTGAGAATTATTTTGCAGGTATTTTTGTTCTTAGACTGTATCTTACTATCTTAGACTATATCTCAATAGTAAAATTATGTGTTTAAAAATTACTTGGAATAGATCCTCTGTATGTGGCCATGTCACTCTGGATACATATACTTTCATTTGTTTCATTTTATATTTTTAGGAATAGCTTTTAAAAATTAATTTTGTTTTATAATAATGTAAAACATTTACATGGCTCTGTAATTAAATCTACAAAACAAGCACTAAATATATAAACACTTGCAGCATAGGCAGTCTGCTTTACATGAAGCATAGGCAGTCTGCTTTACATGAAGCATAGGCAGTCTGCCTTGTAGTGCATTCTCATTCAGTTGGTCCTATTTTCATCCTTTTGACCCCATAACGGGAGCAGTTAACAGACACTGGGGAATTTGAGAGCAGCAGTGTGATTAGTCATGCTCTCTGAATAGTATTGGCAATTATGATAAATAGTAACTGCGGTGAGTAGTGGCAGGAAGAGCACATTTAGAACCATTCTGTGAGCTCATGAGCATTCATCTTCTTCTTTTTGAAGATCACAAGAGAGCTTCCATTTCTGGGTAGGATATAGTTTTGTGGTAGGCCAGTGCTTCCCCAGCTACAACTATGAAAACCTTCATACCTTATAAAATTATAATTTTTAGGGCATCAGAGATTTGTGGCAGCAATAAGGAATAAAGGAACTCAAATTCTTATAAAAAGGCTAGGTAGACCATGCCCTATAAAGGGGTTTACATGATCAACCGCTCACCATGTTTGCCTGACAGAGGAAAATGGAAACCTCTTCTGGTGAAATACAATCTGGAAACCACCCACACAATGTCTGTCATACGATAAAAAAATTATGAGGCCTGCAAAGAGACAAGACTATATGACTGATAATCAACTGTGTAAAGAAACAAGCCAGACATGGTGACACACACTAGTAGGCCTAGATATTCAGGAGGCTAAGGCAGAAGGACTTCTTCAGTCCAGGGCTTTGAGGCTGTAGTGCACTATGATCATGCGTGTGAATCTACCACTGCACTCCAGCCTGGGTCACATAGCAAGACCACATCTCTTTAAAAAAAGTACAAAATAATTATGATTAATATTTTCAAGAAAATATAGAAAAAATAGGTAAATCCATGAAAAGATGGAAAGTTTTACCAGATAATTAAAATCTATACAGAGATTTAAATGGACTTTCTAGAACTGAAAATACAGTATCTGAAGTGAAGAGCCAGTTGGGTAGGTTTAACATGAGATTCAATATAAGCAAATGTAGGATTTGTGGGCTTTGAGACATATCAGTAGAAAATATCCAAATTGAAGCCCAGAGATAAGAGAATGGAAAGAACACAAAGGAATATAATACTCAAAAAAAAAAAAAAAAAAAAAAAAAAAAAAAAAAAAGAAAAAAAAGAAAAGAAAAGGTCTAGCATATGCATAATTAAAGTCCCAGAAGCAGAGTAGAGAGAGAATGGGACAAAATTAACCTTCAAAGAGACAATGGCAGAGTCCATTTCAAAATAATAAAAGACATCAACCAACAGATTTAGAATTTTGGTAAACCCCAAACAGAGGCAAATACAGGGAAAACCACACCTGGACACATTGTAGCAAAACTGCTGAAAATGTTAAAATTAGACACATCATTTATACATTCCCTTCAAAAGAGCAACAGTGAAACTGACAGCTAACTTCTCAACAATAATAATAGAAAACAGAAGACAATGTAACGTCATATTCAAAATTTTACCAACCTAGGTTTCTGCCCAGTGGAAAATATCCGTCAGGATGAAAGTGAAAAAAGACGTAGAGAAAGAAAATAACTAAATGACTTAATTACTATTAGTATATTTGTCAGCCTGAATTAGAATAAATACCAAGGCCAGGCTTAGTGGCTCATGCCTATAATCCCAGCACTTTGGGAGGCCAAGATGGGCAGATCTCTTGAGCCTAGGAGTTTAAGACCAGCCTAGGCAATGTGGTGAAACCCTGTCTCTACAAAAAAATTAAATTAGTGAGTGTGGTGACATGCACCAGTGGTCCCAGCTACTTGGGAGGCTGAGGTGGGAGGATCATTTAACCCTGGGAAGTTGAGGCTGCAGGGAGCTGAGATCACACTACTGCACTCCAGCCTAGGTAACAGTGTGAGACCCTGTCTCAAAATAAAAAATAAAATAAAATAAATACTAAAGAGATTTTCTTAGAGGAAAATGATCGCAGATGAAAACATGGATGTACTGGAGGGAGTGAAGAAGAGTAGAAAGGATAAATATATGGCTAAATATAAATTGACTATGTAAAACAATAATTGAAATGGCTTGCAGAGTTTAAAATATATGTGGAAATAAAATGCAAAGCAAAAAAATACAAGCTTGCATCTCAAGAATATGCCATATCAAACAATAATGTAATGAGAAAAACAGAAATCAACGATACATAGGATGTAATTATACAACAGAGAAAAATCAGCAAAGCTGAGATTTGGTTCTTAGAAAAGATAAATTAAGAACTCTCTGAGTGAAGACCGATCAAGAGAAAAAGAAAGAAAACACAAGTAACAATATCAAGAATGAAGAAGAGGATATTACATTGTACATCAAAAAGTTACTGAAGATATTCAAAAGCACAAAAACAAGATATTAACAATTTTGTAATGATAAATTTGACATAGTTTGGGTTAAAATGGGAAAATTTATTGAGAAGCAGAGGTTACCAAAACTGACAGAAGAAAATAGAAACTGAGTAGTCTGATACTAGTGATGAAATTGCAGCAATTGTTAGTAAAAAATTTTCCACAAAGAAAACTTGAGGCATGGATGACTTCACTGTTAATTTTTCTCGATTAAGAAGAAATAATATCAAACTTACCTAAACTTTTCCAGAGAATAGAAAAAAAAAAAGAATATTTTCTAATGTTTCATTTTTTTTTTTTAATGAGGCCAGTATGTCAAAACCTGACAAGGACATTAAAAAGAAAGGGAAATTATTTAGCAATGTATCTCATGAACATAGATCCAAAAGTCTTTAATGAAATATTCACAAGCTGAATTCAGCCATATTTTTAAAAAGCACAATTAAGTATGGTTTACTGCATGTATGCAAGAGAGGCTTACCATTCAAAAGTAGATCAACATAATTCACTATGTTAACAGAGAAAAAGGAGAAAACCATTTGATACTCTAGATAGATGTCAAAAAAGTTTGACAAAATTCAATACTCATTTATGATTAAAAAAAAAACTCTTAGCAAACTAGAAATAGTAGGGAACTTCTTTTGTTTTGTTTTGCTTTTGTTTTTGAGACAGAGTTTCACTCTTGTTGCCCAGGCTGTAGTGCAATGGTGCAATCACCGCTCAGCGCAACTTCCACCTCCCAGGTTCAAGCTATTCTCCTGCCTCAACCTCCCGAGTGCTGGGATTACAGACTTGCACCACCCTGCCCAGCTAATTTTGTATTTTTAGTAGAGATGGGATTTCTCCATGTTGGTCAGGCTGGTCTCGAACTCTCAACCTCAGGTGATCCACCTGCCTCAGCCTCCCGAAGTGCTGGGATTACAGGGGGAGCCACTGCACCTGGCCTGGAACCTCTTAAATATAAAGAATATCTACAAAAACTATAGCAAATGTTATACTTGACAGTAAAATGTTAAACACTTTCCTATTGAGTTGGAGAATGTTACAAGAATGCTCTGTGTTACTATTTCTATTCAACATTGTGCTGGAAGTCTTAGTAATACAATAATACTTAAAAAAAGCAAAAAGGGGGCCAGGTACAGTGGCTCATACCTATAATCCCAGAACTTTGGGAGGCCGAGGTAGGAGGATCATTTGAATCCAGGAGTTTAAGACCAGCCTGGGCAACAGTGTGAAACTCCGTCTTTACAAAAAAGAGAAAAAAATTAGCCACATGTGGCAGTGCTTGCCTTTAGACCCTGCTCCCCTGGAGGCTGAAATGGGAAGATCATTTGAGTCCAGGTTTTCAAAGTTACAGTGAGCTATGATTACACTGCTCCATTCCAGCCTGGGTGACAGAGTGAGACTTTGTCTCAACAAAAAGGAAAAAAAAAAAAAAAAAAGAATTAAAGAAATTGTCATTATTTCTAAGCAACATGATTATTTATAGAGAAAATCCAAAAGACTCTATAGACATGCTGTTGGAATTAATATGTTTAGGAATATCACTGAATGCAGTCAATATAAAAAACAATTGTACAATAGCCTCAAAAAGAATAAAATACTTAGGAATAAATTGAACAAAAAAGCATAAGAAATGAACACCGAAAACTACAAAACACCATTGAAATAAATTAAAGAAGTTCTAAATAAATTGAAAAATATTTTATGCTTGTGGGTTGAAAGTCAATATTGTTAAGATGGCAGCACTTCTCATATTAATCCACAAATTCAACGAAGTCTTTATCAAAATCCTAGCTGTATTTTTTGCAGAAATTCACAGGCTGAGCCTAAAATTCATGTGGAAATACAAGGGACCCAGAATAGCCAAGCCAACCTTGAAAAAAAAGAACGAAGGTAGAGGACTCACAATTCTTGGTTTCAAAACTTGTTACAAAGCTGCAGTAATTAAAACAAGGTGCTGCTGTCATAATAATAGACATAAAGATCAATGGAATACAACTGAGAGTATAGAAATAAACCTATACCTCTCTGCCAATTGATTTTTGACAAGGATGCCAAAACAATTTGATGGTAAAAGAATTTGAGGCCGGGCGCGGTGGCTCACGCCTGTAATCCCAGCACTTTGGGAGGCCGAGACGGGCGGATCATGGGGTCAGGAGATCGAGACCATCTTGGCTAACACGATGAAACCCCGTCTCTACTAAAATACAAAAACTAGCCGGGCGTGTGGTGGGCGCCTGTAATCCCAGCTGCTGGGGAGGCTGAGGCGAGAGAATGACGTGAACCCAGGAGGCGGAGCTTGCAGTGAGCTGAGATATGTGGCCCAGGCCACTGCACTCCAGCCTGGGCAACAGAGCAAGACTCCGTCTCAAAAAAAAAAAAAAAAAAAGAATTTGAAAATAATTTTTCAAGAAATAGGGCTACGGAACTGCATAGACACATGCAAAAGGATGTATCTGGACTCCTACCTCATACCATATACAAAAATTAACTCAAAATGAATCAAAGACCTAAAGGTAAGAGTTAAAACTATAAAGCTCACTAGGTGCACTGGCTCACGCCTGTAATCCCAGCACTTTGGGAGGCTGAGGTGGGTGGATCACCTGAGGTCAAGAGTTCAAGACCAGCTTGGCCAAGATGGTGAAACCCTGTTTCTACTAAAAATACAAAAAAAAAAAAAAAAAAAAAAAAAAAAAGATTAACTGTCCATGGTGGTGGTCCCCTGTAATCCCAGCTACTCAGGAGGCTGAGGCAGGAGAATCACTTGAACCCAGGAGACGGAGGTTGCAGTGAGCCAAGCTCGCTCCATTGCACTCCAGCCTGGGCAATAAGAATAAAATTCTGTCTCAAAAACAAATAAAAAACCCTATAAAACTCTTAAAATAAAATATAGGTGTATATCTTCATCCATTACCATGTACAAGGCAACAGTTTCTTAGGTATGACATGTAAAGCTCTAGCAACCAAAGAAAAAATAGACAAATTGGACTTAATCAAGATTAAAGACTTTTGTGCTTCAGAGGACACTATTAAGAACGTGAAAAGACAACCCACAGAATGGGAGAAAATACTGCAAATCATATATATCTGATAAACTAGTAGTGAGTATATATAAAGAAATCTTACATTTCAACAGTAAAAAGACAAATAGCCCAATTAAAATTAGTCAAGGGGCTGGGCACAGTGACTCATGTCTGTAATCCCAACACTTGGCAGACTGAGGTGGGTGGATCACTTGAGGTCAGGAGTTCAAGACCACCCTGGCCAACATGGTGAAACCCCATCTCTACTAAAAAATGCAAAAATTATCCAGACATAGTGGTGCACACCTGTAATCCCACCTACTCAGGAGGCTGAGGTGGAAGAATTGCTTGAACCCAGGAGGCAGAGGTTGCAGTGAGCTGAGATCGTGCCACTGCACTCCAACCTGGGTGACAGAGTGAGACTTAGTCTCAAAAATAAAATAAAAATAAAACTAGTCAAGGGATCTGAAGAGACATTTTCCAAAGAAGTGATACAAATGGTTAACACACATATGAAAAGATCCTCTACATTGTTAGTCAACGCAGAAATGCAAATCAAAACCACAGTAAGATACCACTTCCCACTCAGTAGGATGGCTTTAGTCAAAATGATGGACAATAGCATGTGTTGATAAGGTTAGAGAGAAACTGGAACCTCATACACTGCTAGTGGAAATGTAAAATTGTGGACTGCTTTGAAACACAGTTGGTAGTTCCTCAAGAAATTTAACATGGAATTAACATATGATCCAGCATTTGTACTCCTAGGTGTATATCCAAAAGAATTGAAAACATAATCATATGAAAACTTAGACATGAATGTATATAGCTGCATTATTTATAATAGCCAAAACTGGAAACAACCCAAATATCTATCAGCTGATGAATAGATAAGCAAAATGTGGTATATCCATACAATAGAATATTATTCAGCCAAAAAGAAAAACTACTGATACATGCTACAGCACCGATGAGCCTTGAAAACATGCTAGATAGAAAGTAGTCACAAAAGACCAGATATTGTATGGTTCAATTTATATGAAACGTCTACAACAGGTAAATCTATAGAGACAAAAAGTAGATTGGTGGTTGTCAGGGGTTGAGGGCAGAAATAAATGAGGAATGACTACTAATCATTATATGGTGGGTTTTTTGTGTGTGTAGGGATGACAGTGTTCTGGAATTATATGATGACTGTTGCACAGCCTTGGGAATATACTAAAAAGCCACTGAATTGTACAGTTTAAAAATGTGAATGGTATGGTATGAATTATAATTTAATTAAGAAATTTAAAAGTCCATTGTATTCTTATATACCAGCAAAAAGGAGAAATTATAATTTTAAAACGACATTTACAATAGCATAAAATATCAGCCTAGTAATAGAATAACAAAAGATGCTCAAGACCACTACATGAAAACTAAAAATCATTTTTAAAAGGCAATTAGAGAAAACATACATTAATTAAGATACTATTTCAAGGACTGAAAAGTTTAATATTGTAAAGATGTCAGTTCTCGCCAAATTAATCTTTATATTCAGTGCCATCCCAATTTCAGCAGGGTTTTGCTGTTGTTGTCATTTTTTTCGAAATGACCAGCTAATTGTAAAATTCATATGAAAATTCAAAAGGACAGGGTAGTCAGGGCAAACTTGAAGAAAAACATATATGGGCAACCTACTTTACTAGATATCAAGACCTGTTATTAAACAATAGATAAAAGAACGTGATGTAGGCATAAGGATAGACACATTAACCAGTGGAATGGACTAGAGTCCAGAAATACACCTACAAATAATACAGTCATTGATTTCTGACAAAGGTGAAGTGCCACGCAGTTGGAAAAAGGACAGTCTTTCAACAAATGCTGCTAGACCAACTGGACGTCCATATTGAAAAAATTGTATGTGAGGCCGGGCGCGGTGGCTCACGCCTGTAATCCCAGCACTTTGGGAGGCTGAGGTGGGCAGATCACGAGGTCAGGAGATTTAAGACCATCCTGGCTAACACGGTGAAACACCATTTCTGCTAAAAATACAAAAAATTAGCTGGGCATGGTGGCAGGCACCTGTAGTCCCAGCTACTCAGGAGGTGACTGGCATGAACCTGGGAGGTGGAGCTTGCAGTGAGCCAAGATTGCCACTGCACTGCAGGCTGGGCGACAAAGCGAGACTGTGTCTCAAAAAAAGAAAAAAGAAAAAATTGTATGTCAACCCTGACCTCACACTGTACACAAAACTTATTTCCAAATAGATGACTGATTTAAATGTGAAAGAAAAACAGTAAAACTTTTAGAGGAAGAAAAATAGGTCTTCAAGACCTTGAGATAGGTTGGCTTTTTTTTTTTTTAAACAGGGCACAAAACATTCTAACCATAAAAACATAATGAATTTGACTATGTTAAAATTAAGAACTCTGTTCATCAAAAAGATACCATTAAGAGAGAGAAGGGTGCAACTCACTGAATGTGAGAAAAAAATTGAATACCATATAGCTAGTTGTTATGAGCTGAATTGTGTGCACCCCCAAATTAATATGCTGAATTCATAAGAGTGCGACTGTGTTTGGAGATAGGGTCTGTAAAAGATAATTGAATTAAAATAGGGTTCCTTAGGGTGAACCCCAATCCAGTATGACTGGTGTTCTTATAAGAAGAGGAAATTAGGATGCAGGCACGCATGGAGGGAAGATCATGTGAAGACACAGTGAGCGATAAACATTCACAAGCCAAGGAGAGGAACCCTACTAACACCTTAATCTTAGACTTGTAGCCTGTAGAATTGTGAGACAATAACTTTCAGTTGTTTAAGTCACTCAGTCTGCCACTTTGTTATGGCAGCCTTAACAAATTAATACACTGAAAAGAACGATTTTACGTAACATATAAAGAACTCTTATGTGTATAAGTAAATATTTTAAAAATGAGTACCCAATTGAACAGACACTTCAAAATAGAAGATATCCAAAAAGTCAAGAACATATTAAAGGGTATTTAAGTTCATTAGAGAATGTGAGAATGAAAATCTACAATGAGATACTGCTGTATCATTGTTCAACCATCAAAAGGACTTAAGTGAAAAAGAAAATACCAAGTATTGATAAGGATATACAACAACTGTTACTCTTAATCACTAATATGATTATAGATTGCTACAACTACTTCAGAAAACTAGCAGTATTTATTAAAGCTTAGCATATGCATTCTATGATAGAGTAATTCTCCTGGCATATTATGTGATAGAGCAATTCTTTTTCTAGGTATATACCAGATAGAAGTGTGCATATATGTTCACCAAAAGATGTATTTTGGAATGTTCATAGCAGTACTATCATATTAGCCCTAAAATGGAAACCAGCCAAAAGCTCATCAGCAGTTAGATGGACAAATGAATTGTGGTATATTGACCCAATAGAATTCTACAGGGGTCAGAAAACTTTCTTAAAAGGCCAGATAGTAAATGTTTTTGGTTTGCAGACTATAGATCTTTATAACTATGCAAGCCTGTCTTTGTAGATCTTTGCAACCCAAAAGCAGCCATAGACAATATGTAAATGAATAGACATGGGTGTATTCCAGTAAAACTTTATTTACAAAAATAGATGGCTGGCCCATGGACTATAGTTTCCAACCCCTGCTGTAGAGCAAGGAGATTGAATTAGCTATGACTACACACAACAATATGAATGAATATCACTAACATAAAGCTAAGCAAAAGAAGCCAGACACAAGAAGTAATACTGTATGATCCCATGTATATAAATTGCAAAAATAAGCACTACTAACTCTCATGGTTTGAATTGTGTTTCACGAAAACGTATGTTGATGTTCTAATCCCTGGTACCTGTGAATGTGATCTTATTTGCAATAGTTTGCAAATGTAATCAAGTTAAGGTGGACCCTAATCCAATAGGACTGCATCCTAATCCAATATGACTGGTGTCCTTATATGAAAAGGCAAAAAGACACAGACACAGAGAAAACTCCATATGAATACCGATACAGAGGAAAGACAGCCATGCAAAGACAAAGGCAGAGCTTATAGTTCTGCTCCCACAAGTCAAGAAATGTCTAGAGTTATCAGAAATTGGAAGAGTCAAGGAAGGATCCTCCCCTAGAGGCTTCAGAGGACATATGGCTCTGCCAACAACTTTATTTCAGATTTTTAATCTTCAGAACTGTGACAATAAATTTCTGTTGTTTTAAGCCACCCAGTGTGTGGTATTTTGTTATAGCACCCCTAGAAAACTAATACACTAATCTGTGCTGTTAAAAGTCAAGATAAAGTTTACTCTTGACAGAGTTGACTAGAATAAGACAGAAAGATAGTTTCTAGGGGTACTGATATTTCTCTGTTGTGGGTAGTACTGAACCCTATATGTATTATTTCCTTATTAAGTCAAGAACTTTCACATTTTCACTTAAAGGAAACACTTTACAGCTTCTCTTTGGCACATCCAAATTGCCAGCATCACTACTCTTGTGCTTTGGAGCCATTATTAAGTAAAATAAGTGTTACTTGAACGCAAGTACTGTGATACCATGACCGTCGATTTGATTATTGAGACAGTTACCAAGTGACTAAGGGGTAGTTAGCATATACAACCTGGATATGCTGGACAAAGGGATGATTCACATCCAGGACAGAATGAAGTGGGACAGCATGAGATTCTATCATGCTACTCAGAATGGCGTGCAATTTAAAACTTATGAGATATTTATTTCTGAAAATTTTCATGTAATATTTTCAGACCAGAGTTGACCTTGGGTAACTGAAACTGTGGAAAGTAAAATCATGGATGAAAGGGGCTATTGTATGTAGTCACCCAAATCTTAGGAACTTATGCATATCCCTATTGTACAATTCAATTTTTATATGCAAATGTATATATCCCTGGATAAAGATACACAATTAAACCTTTAAACATAACATACCTACACTATTTCTTAATAACTGACACAATGAAGGGTCAATAGATTACCCTACTAAGGTTGTGACACCAAATTTGGGCCTTTTCTTTTCTTTTCTTTTTCTTTTGAGATGGAGTCTGGCTCTGTTGCCCAGGCTAGAGTGCAGTGGTAGGATCTCAGCTCACTGCAAGCTCCGCCTCCCGGGCTTACGCCATTCTCCTGCCTCAGCCTCCCAAATAGCTGGGACTACAGGCGCCTGCCACGTCGCCTGGCTAGTTTTTTGTATTTTTTTTAGTAGAGACGGGGTTTCAACGTGTTAGCCAGGATGGTCTCCATCTCCTGACCTCATGATCTGCCCATCTCAGCCTCCCAAAGTGCTGGGATTACAGGCTTGAGCCACCACGCCCGGCCTGGGCCTTTTCAAAACAATCCAAATTTCAGTTGTTCTAATTCCTTGTCAGATGGTGTTATTAAATGATACAAACTGATATTTAGTTCAAAGAATATAATTGCTAAATGGCTATTTCCAAATGTACTTGCAAGTTGAACAAATGTTTCTATTTTGTGTATCATCATATTATAGGACTATGTATAAAAACAAAAACATGCACCTTAGGGAATGTAAAATAATGGAAAATTCTTTTCATGCTTTCTACAACTTATATT
>NW_016817072.1:865149-886624 GCF_001698545.2 Rhinopithecus bieti
CCTCAAAAAAAAAAAAAAAAAAAACTATGAAATATTTGCATCTCAGATGATGACAGTGATGTAATATGGAATCTGCTATCTTTAGAGTATAGAGTATACTTAAGAGTATAGCTTAGGCTGGGCGCAGTGACTCACACCTGTAGTCTCAGCACTTTGGGAGGCCAAGGTGGTTGGACTGCTTGAGCTTACAGGTTCAAGACCAGCCTGGGCAACATGGTTGGTCTCTACAAACCCTGTCTCTACAAAAACTACAAAAATTAGCTGGGTGTGGTGGTGCATGCCTGTAGTTCCAGCTACTGAGGAGGCTGAGATAGGAGAATCGCTTGAGCCTGGGAGGCTGAAGTTTCAGTGAGCTGAGATGGTGCTGCTGCACTCCTGCCTGGGTGATACAGCCAGACTTTTTCTCAAAAGAGAAGAGTACAGCTTAGATTAATTTTTTTCTGAGAACCTTACCTTTCTAATTACCAATATCTGTAAGCTTATATTTGCTAATAAGACAAATTCAGACAATTCTCAGGAGGTAGGGAGGGCGGCAGGGTAGAGGGGAGCACTTTTATTTTGAAGTACCATGTGTAACAAAATACAGCAAAAAGATTTCGTCAGGTAGTATCCATTTGCTAGTATTATATAAACAAACAAACAAAACTTGCGTACAATCCTCATTCCTGAAAAGACTTGCCAACTTTGCCTTGAAATTTTTGGGAGCCATCAGAATCTCTCCATTAGATTCCCAGATCGTAGTTGTTGCCACTGGGAGCAAATGTGCGTAGTTATTGTGCACCACCTTGTGGCAGCGTTTAGACATCCTTTTTCAGAAGTTCTTTACTATTTAAGAGACAAAGGCAACTCTTTATTGCTCATTTTAAAACAGCAACTTGCAAAGCTTTTCTTCCTAGTCTTCCCACCTCAAAACAATAGGTTCCTTCTCTAAATAACTTAAATGAATCCTTTGGGAGAGCTGAAGCAACTGGTACAACTAGAGAGAATTGTTGATAGATCAGGCTCTGGAATTAGACTACCTTGAATTAGAATCTCAGATTTGCTACTTACTAACAGCATAGTCTTGAGCATCTTACTTAACCTCTGTAAGAATTTTCTCATATGCGAAATGGAGATATGGTAGGAACCTTATAGGCAGACAACCAAGGGTGACTAGACATTTGAGGAAAATGTAGAATGTGTGAAAATCCAAAATAAGTAAATAGAAAATGGATGAAAGAGCAACAGGATAATTCAGGAATGTAATAAAACAATATAAAACTTTAGTAACCTCAGAGAAATTAAAGATTAAATTGCAACCACAAAACTGAATAGGATGCCATTTTAAAATAAAAGAACCACAGCAAGCACAGAGAAGCAAAATTATGTTTGGAAAGAAAACTGGAGGGCTTGAAGATAAAGTCAGTACCTTCTCACTGAAAGCAAAAGTCAAGGAGACAGAAAATATAAGAGAAAAGGAGGCAATTTAAGAGCCCAGTATCTAACTTTTAAGTGTTCAAGAAAGAACAAATACATCAGAAGAAATAATTTGAGAAAACTTTTTAGAACTGAAGTGAGACAGAAATCTTCACATTAAAAAGGCTTACTTAATGCTAGTTAGGCTGAATGAAAGGTCTACATATAAAGCATAATTGCAATATTTCAGAACATTGTGGATAAAGATAAAATTGTAAATGCTTACAAGGAACAAAAATAAAAAATTGCAATAATCCTTTTGTGAGCAAAGTTGGATGCTAAAAATCAATTGATTTAAAATTGCACGGGTAAGCCAGGTACAGTGGTTTATGCCTGTAATCCCAGCTACTTGAAAGGATGAGAAGGCAGGATTGCTTGAGCTCAAGAGTTCAAGGCTGCGGTGAGCTATGATCTCACACCTGCACTCCAGACTGGGTGACAGAGTGAGACCCTGTCTCCAAAACTATAGTAATAAAAAATAAAATTCCAAAGGAAAAATGATTTTCTACCTTATGTTATATGCCCAGCTAAACTACTAAGTATGAAAGTAATATAAAGATACCTTAATACATTCAAAGATTCAGACAATTTTATTCTCACACATCCTTTCTTAGGCAGTTGCTTGAAACTGATCACCAGTAAAACAAGAAAGAAAAAGCCCAAGAATCCATTTGTAGTAGATTCAGCCCAGGAAATTAATGAAAAAAAGTTCAAAGATGACAGTTATAGGACAGGGCTAGGTTGCATTAGGAGGCAGATAGAGGGTTCAAGGAAGGAGGCATCTATGAGGGCGAAATAAATGGGTGAGGTATTTCCATGTATTTGTTTTTACCCTTGAACTACTGAGTGAACTTAAAGAAGCAAGGTGAATATTGCTAGACTAAAAGGAAGGCTGCAAAACTTCAGGGGAAGCAATATGCTGCTCAAGAAAGAAAACCACTCCACTTGATTCTGTGTTAAAAATATTTTTACCTTCTGTATATCTCTCAAATTAGTCTATTCTCTATAACTCTACCTCCACCACCACTCTGGAGTTACCATCATTTCTGCTTAGACTTCTACTGGTTTTTTTGCATCCTTTCTGTCTTATCTCAAATCTCTTCTCCATATTACATTCTATATAGTGATGTTTTTCAAAATGCAAATCTGATTATGCCCCCTCTTTGACTAAAACACTTCAGTGGCTTCCCATAGCTCTTCGAATCTAAATCATTAGCATCCCCTAGAAGGTTCTATATGGTCACATGGTCAGCCAGTCCCTAAGCAGCAATGCAGTGGTAGCTGCTATGTAGTCTTGCCTCACTTTTGTAGATTTGGCTGGTAAGGATACCCTGATGGATTTAAACAGTTTTATTACTTACATAGATGGCAAAGCAAGATCAGCATGGTATTAGCTGCTTTATCCCCAATTCCACAGGATGATACCAAACTAGAGGGGTCAGATGACAGACAACATAAGTGGTAGGTTGCTTTGTTTTTGAGACATGAACTCTAGGCTGCAGCTAAGCAGTTTTATCCGAAACGGACAAAGTGGAAAGTTCCATGCCTTAGTGGAATCAGGGAGGCAGATGAGAAACTGCCTCATGGCAAGTCTTCTGCAAGATCGGGGTCTTCTGCAAGGTATGGAANACAAGACTGCCTATCTTGCCATTTTAAGGGTGATCACAGGGCATTCTGCCAACAGTTGAGTCTTACCTGCATGGCCTATATGGAGACATGCAATTGCCATGGTGCCATGGTGGAACTGTTCCCCTGCTAACATAGGCTGCCTTTACTACCACTATAGTCTCATCTTACGTACTTTCTCATACTTGCTAGCATCAGTCATACTGACCTTTCAGTTTCTCCAACGTGCCATGCTTTTCCTTGTCATAGAGCTTTAGCATATGCTATCCCCTTTGCCTGAATCCCACTTTCTCCTCCTTCTTTGCCTTCGTAACTTCCCTTCTTTCTTCAGTACTCAGCCCAATGTTCCTGACCAGAACAGCTCCACCTCTTATCGCATAGCATGATGTACTTCTCCTTCACAGCATTCAGAACAATTTTAGTTTTAAATTTATTTGTATTATCTTGAATTGATGTAATAGTAGAGACAGTGGAGATAATGCATACATTAATATATTTATCGCTTAATTGTCAAATGTTTTTATGTACTTAATTACATTTTATTTTTACATCTCTGTGAGATAAACAGAACAGATATTATTTTAAATCTTTTTTCCCAAATAAGAGCCTATATTAGAGCTCATTTTAAATTCTATTTTAGTGTTCCCTGTACTTCACCACTATGTTTTTTCTGTAAATACATTAAATACAATGCAGCATACAGTAAGCAAGAGGCACAGAGAAAATGCCACAGGGGCCCAAAGGAGAGGGAAATCAGATCGGGTCATCACCATAGACCTCCAACCCAGAGGTCCCATTTGAGTCAGACTTGAAGGTTGGTAGGCATCTGTTGGGCAAGGAAGTGAGGGTCTTCTAAGACAAGAGCTAGTATCAAAGCTACAGTTCTAGAAAGGCATGGAACTATTTGAAGAATGGCAGTTGAATGTGTTTTGATGGATGTAGGGTCCCAGGAAGGGAAGCTGGAATTGGATCGTTCAGGGCCTTGAAGATGGAATTGATTTTGTTTGCAATAGAAAGTAACTCACGTTTCTAAGTGGGCAAATTGATCTGATCAGCATTGAACTTTAAAAGCATTAAATAAGCAACAATGTGTAGAATAAATTGTAGCATGGAGGACTGGATTCAAAGAAACCAGTTCTGATCTAAGTGAGAGGTAACAGGATCATGACTTGGGACAAAACACCTGAAGCAGTAAGTCATGACACACCTTACAAAGTTTAATGTCAGAGCCTTTCAGTCAGTGCCTAAGAGGAACACACTTGTGTTTGAGGAACGTTAGGTCTATTGAATGTACTGCAGCAAAGGAGAGCTCCATAGCAACAGAACTGTGGGTCATCTCAGGGAGCCGGGAAGATTTTCTTCTTATAGGATTTCAGAATCTTATTATAGATTTCAGCTTCTGCTGGGTGACTCTTGGGAAGGTTTAGGGAAAGCAGAGGTCAGTTCTAGATTGGATGCCCTCAGGAAGTGAGATATTGGGTATTTTGGTACATTTTATTTTGAAAGTGAGAGGATTTAAAAAATAGTAGTCATCTGTGATAGCCAGAAGAGGGGGATGTTTCATTATTTTTTACGGTTCTTGAGGGTTCTTTTCTCTAGTTTCAGAAATACTTACATGGTAGTCTTATCTCTGTCTTCTTCTACTATGGTCACAGAGTGGCCTTATCTGGACATTTATATTCTCAAAATTGTTTGCTCAATTGGGAATACTGTGGTTTAGCTGTCAGCTTCCAGCTGCCAGGTATTTTCTTTTTACTTTATCAGTACCCAATACATTGATCTGTTTGGCCCTAAGGACCAGCCATTGCCTCATATATTGTGCAGCCTCATCCATTTACCCTAGGCTGCAGTGTGTATATTATCACTGTCTAGATGTGCCATGACTTGGAAAAGCTTGATTGAACAATGGTACCGAAAATGAAGAGTAAAGGACCAAGAAATGTTGTAAAGGTTTTCAAGCTCTCCACTATCTCCAACATTTCTGGTTCATTTAAAATCTATGTTCCAGCAAAAATAAGCTGATTTCAGCTCTTACAATCTGTGATTTGCTGCCTTTGGGTATTATGCCCTCCATCTGGAATATCTTCCCTTGGTCTCATTCTCATGTTCACATTTCTGTCTGTCCTTCAAGGACCAGTTCAAACATCTCTCTCCTTCCCTGTGCTACTAGTGAGAGCTAAGATCAAGAAAAAGCTGATTTAAAATATAATAAATGAAGAATAAATTATATATTTGGATATATTATAACTTAGAAGAGTCAAGATGGAAACAGTCTCTCTTTTCTGTGAATTCATGTAGCAAATTTATGAGATCCCTAAAGTATTTATTTCTAATATTTATTAAATATGTATTGTATCCTGTTTACTAACTTTTATCAGCAGTACCATCAAAATGCCATGACGTTTCCTTCTTTCCAGGTTATTCAGGCTTAAGTACAAAGCAGCAGAAGTGTTTTAAACTCCACCCTCATTCTTACCTCATTTAGTATATAAGTTACTGATATGTGGCCATATTTGGCCCTATTTTATATATATATAATATATATGTTATATATTCACACACACATAAAATATATACCATAGAGGTTGAGAGTATTAAATTATATATATAGTATTAGATTATATAGACATATATATAGACTATATGGACATATATATATAGACACACACATCTATATATGTAGACACATATATATATAGACACACACACACACACCAGGGAGGTCGAGAGAAGCTTGTAGGTGGCTCGATGTTTCTTGTTGGGACTAATAGTGGGGCAGGGACTAACTTATCGAAAATATGTTTTAAAATTACCAGGCATGGTGGTAAGTGCCTGTAGTCCCAGTTACTTGGAAGGCTGAAACAGGAGGATCTCTTGAGCCCAGAAGATTGAGGCTGTAGTACTAATTATCGTGCCTGTGAATAGCCACGGCACTCCAGCCTAGGCAACATAGCAAGACCCCATCTCTTTATTAAAAAAGAAATTACGTGGATTACAAAACACTTAAGGAAATATACAAATCAATATTTTGTATTGTCTGAAAGGAAGGAAACTGGATAAAATTAATTATATTAAATTAACAATAATAAATGCAGTGACAAATAGGTTTGTTTTCCTGTATTAATTTAGGAATGACTGCCAGCAAAAAACCTGGGAACCGAGAATGCAATCATCCTTGTAAAAGTAAACATACATGTGGACATGACTGCTGTGAGTTCCTTAAAACAAGTTTATTTCAAGTGTTCAGAATTGAAAGGTTTTTGGTGGATAGTAATGACATCCTAATTATCTATGTATGATATTTATAGTATGCAATGTAATAACTCGATTTTCTCTCTTTTGTGGGCAACATGAAAAAAGCAAATACTGGATTTGAAATTTTAAAGAAATTTGACTTTATAGGAATAAGATCTGAAGTTTAACCTAAAGAATCTGAAGTTTCTTTTCATAGGTAAAATTGGAGTTGCACAGAAGTCAGAAATTAAAGAGTCAACAATTTCTTCATATTTATCTGATTTAAGAAACAGGAATGCTGTTTCATCTCTTCCTCCAGTTAAACGTCTGAAGGTTAATTTTAATAATGTTTTTCCCTTTGTTCTATAATTAAATGTATATAAATATTCTTTATTCTGTCTATCAATTAGGTAGGTATCCACAGTGTACTTTAGAATTACTTGTGGGCTTGACTAAGAATATTACCATTATTCATAGTCCTTCTTCCCTTCTTTCTTCCTTCCTTTTTTTCTAAATCTTTCTTCTTTCCTTTCATCTTCATTGAGCACCAAGAATATGCCGAAGTGCTAAGATATAGTGATGAATAAGACAGTATTATTCCCAATCATAGAATTTGTAGTTGAGTGAGAAATACAAATAAGTCAATATGCTTTTTTAGTGTAGTGTGATGAGTGATTCTGTGACAGAAGTACAACACACTTAAGTTTAGATAGAAAATGTACTCAATCAACATTTGATGGACCAAGAACGGATTCCTAATAGATGTGATTGAGACCTGAAGGATAAGCCAAGGATGGAGGGGCAGGCACCAGAATTATAGTAGGAAGGGATAGCTAAATATTCCAGGCATAAAGATTATACAAAGGTCCAGAGGTAGTAAAGAGAGAGAGAGAGAGAGAGATCTTTAAAGAAACTCTTTCTCAGTAACACAGTATGTCTAGAGTTCAGTTACAAGTAAAGGAACAGAGAGAGATGAGGCTGAAGAGGCAAGTAGGAGCTAGGTCATGCAGACCTATTTGCTATTTTAAGGAATTAGACTTTATCATGAAAGTACTGAGAAGCCAATGAAAAGTTTTAACAGTGACATGATCAAAATTGTATTTTATAAAGGTCACTCTGACTGCAATGTAGAAAAGGGATTAGAGGATGATAGAATAGGAACAAAGGGACTCATTAGGTGGTTTTTACAATAATCTAAGCGAAATAATGGCCTAGTTTAGGGTAGTGGCCAGAGCAATGGAGAGAAGTGACTGGGTTAAAATATTTTTCAGAGGTAGAATCACTACCTTGCCACTTCATTGGTTATAAGAGACAAAGTAGAAGGAGCAGTCAAAAATGATGCCCAGCTTTCTGGCATTAGCCACTGGGAGAAAAGTAGGGCCTCGTTTGGGTAGATATTCTGAAGGAAAAGCAAGTTTGCTGGAATAGAGAACAGGATAAGTTCAACTTGGGAAATACTGAATTTAGAGGGCCTGCAAGATATCTAGATAAAGATGTCCTACAGACAGTTGGATAAAACTGTTTGAAAATCAGGAGAGAGAGCTGAGCTAGAAGTAGAAATTTGAGAGTCATTCACATGTAGATGACAATTGAAGCCACAGGAATGAGATCTTTGATTGAGAAAGTGTAGTGTAAGAAGAGACCTAGTGAAGAACCATGAAGAATGCCAATATTTAGGCCGGACGTGGTGGCTCACGCCTGTAATCCCAGCACTTTGGGAGGCCGAGGCAGGTGGATCACAAGGTCAGAAGTTCAAGACCAGCCTGGCCAACATAGTGAAACCCCGTCTCTACTAAAAATACAAAAATTAGTCAGGCGTGGTGGCAGGCGCCTATAATCCCAGCTACTCAGGAGGCTGAGGCAGAGAATTGGTTAAACCCGGGAGGCAGAGGTTGCAGTGAGCTGAGATTATACCACTGCACTCCGGCCGAGGTGAAAGAATAAAACTCCATCTCACCATCTCAAAAAAAAAAAAAAAAAAAAGCCAACATTTAAGAAGGACCTGAGTGAAATATTCAAGTCAAGAACTAACCTGAGTTTCTCCTAATTCATTGATTTGGGGACTTTATGTACCAGCAGGAGTTTTGTTGTTTGGCTCATTTGTTAAAGTTATTGATATGAAACTGCTAGTTGAACTTATTTTTGTTTCTTTATAGATACAGATGAATAAATATCAAAGTGTGGACCTTAAAGAGTTCGGTTTTACTCCAAAACCTTCCCTTCCTAGTATATCGAGGTATAAATATAATGTTAATATCTAAGGTAAAATATTTATCATAAACTCTGTTCCTGCAGGTAACCACTTATTCAGGGAAAGATAATCACTGGCTACCATCAAGTCACAGTTACCGTTTAGTTCCATAATGAAGCAATAACATCATAATGGTGTCATTATCTTTAATACCCTAAATTTGTTTAGAACTCTACAGTTATGAAATAACACTCATGAAATCATCTCTTCCCTAGGAAACTACCTCTCCTATGACATTCCCGTAGGTTCTCTCTTTATAGGGAATATAAACTAAGTGACAAGAGTATACTTTAAAAATGGAAATCATGTCGGCATATAAAGTCTAACCTTTCCATTTAGAAGCTCAGTCCATGCTAATAATATCTCAGATTTATAATATGAAAATTGCATATTTGTGCATTATGTTTTCTGACTTAAACAACAACATGGCCCATAAAATGAGGTGTTTTTTTCCCCATTGTTTAGATGGAAAAACTGAAGTTCATATTCCTAGTTAGCAGGCAGAAGGCCTTAGGTGGTAACTCAGTATTCTTTTTCTGTATCCTGATGCCTACAGGACAATCATATATGTAATTTCCCTTCCAGATAAGGGCATTCTATATGCAGAAATGACATTCAATATATTTAACAACTAGTACAGAACAGGAACTGACTCATCAGGACAGATGCCAGCAGTACTTCTAGAGATCGTGGCTTTTGTTATCTAACTAAGGGCGCGTAAAGATGACTAAGTATTGGTCACTTTCATTAAGCACCTATTTATTTGCTACCCAGGCAGGGTCCAGTTTATCATAAAAGTATTAAATAGATAAATCATTATTTTTATTTATATGAATAAATAGTTTTCAGGCTTAGATTAATTTTCATTTTTTAACATTTTTATTGTTTTATCTTTATAAAGATCAGAATATTTAAACATATCTGAATTACCTATAATGNCACCCCTAGAAAACTAATACACTAATCTGTGCTGTTAAAAGTCAAGATAAAGTTTACTCTTGACAGAGTTGACTAGAATAAGACAGAAAGATAGTTTCTAGGGGTACTGATATTTCTCTGTTGTGGGTAGTACTGAACCCTATATGTATTATTTCCTTATTAAGTCAAGAACTTTCACATTTTCACTTAAAGGAAACACTTTACAGCTTCTCTTTGGCACATCCAAATTGCCAGCATCACTACTCTTGTGCTTTGGAGCCATTATTAAGTAAAATAAGTGTTACTTGAACGCAAGTACTGTGATACCATGACCGTCGATTTGATTATTGAGACAGTTACCAAGTGACTAAGGGGTAGTTAGCATATACAACCTGGATATGCTGGACAAAGGGATGATTCACATCCAGGACAGAATGAAGTGGGACAGCATGAGATTCTATCATGCTACTCAGAATGGCGTGCAATTTAAAACTTATGAGATATTTATTTCTGAAAATTTTCATGTAATATTTTCAGACCAGAGTTGACCTTGGGTAACTGAAACTGTGGAAAGTAAAATCATGGATGAAAGGGGCTATTGCATGTAGTCACCCAAATCTTAGGAACTTATGCATATCCCTATTGTACAATTCAATTTTATATGCAAATGTATATATCCCTGGATAAAGATACACAATTAAACCTTTAAACATAACATACCTACACTATTTCTTAATAACTGACACAATGAAGGGTCAATAGATTACCCTACTAAGGTTGTGACACCAAATTTGGGCCTTTTCTTTTCTTTTCTTTTCTTTTGAGATGGAGTCTGGCTCTGTTGCCCAGGCTAGAGTGCAGTGGTAGGATCTCAGCTCACTGCAAGCTCCGCCTCCCGGGCTTACGCCATTCTCCTGCCTCAGCCTCCCAAATAGCTGGGACTACAGGCGCCTGCCACGTCGCCTGGCTAGTTTTTTGTATTTTTTTTAGTAGAGACGGGGTTTCAACGTGTTAGCCAGGATGGTCTCCATCTCCTGACCTCATGATCTGCCCATCTCAGCCTCCCAAAGTGCTGGGATTACAGGCTTGAGCCACCACGCCCGGCCTGGGCCTTTTCAAAACAATCCAAATTTCAGTTGTTCTAATTCCTTGTCAGATGGTGTTATTAAATGATACAAACTGATATTTAGTTCAAAGAATATAATTGCTAAATGGCTATTTCCAAATGTACTTGCAAGTTGAACAAATGTTTCTATTTTGTGTATCATCATATTATAGGACTATGTATAAAACAAAACATGCACCTTAGGGAATGTAAAATAATGGAAAATTCTTTTCATGCTTTCTACAACTTATATTAGTCCGTTTCTGTGCTGCTGATAAAGACATAACTGAGACTGGGTAATTTAAAAGAAAATGAGGTTTGTTGGGCTCACAGTTCCACGTGGCTGGGGAGGCCTCATGATCATGGCAGAAGGTGAAAGGCACATCTCACATGGTGGCAGACAAGAGAGAATGAGAGCCAGGTAAAAGGGGAAACCCCTTATAAAATCATCAGATCTTGTGAGATGTATTCGGTACCACAAAACAGTATGGGGAAACTGCTCCCATGATTCAGTTATCTCCCCAGTTCCCTCTCACAACATGTGGGAATTATGGAAGCTGCAAATCAAGATGAGATTTGGGTGGGGACACAGCCAAACCATATCAAACTTTTGAAAACATTCTTTTAGCTGCAATTTCTCACATATGGTTATAGTTCCAAGAGGTAAAATTCTTGTACAATTTGAAGAAGAACANTAGCCCTAGAAAACCAATATACTAATCTGTGCTGTTAAAAGTCAAGATAAAGGTTACTCTTGACAGAGTTGACTAGAATAGGACAGAAAGATAGTTTCTAGGGGTGCTGATATTTCTCTGTTGTGGGTAGTACTGAACCCTATATATATTATTTCCTTATTAAGTCAAGAACTTTCACCTTTTCACTTAAAGGAAACACTTTACAGCTTCTCTTTGGCACATCCATATTGCCAGCATCACTACTCTTGTGCTTTAGAGCCATTATTAAGTAAAGTAAGGGTTACTTGAACACAAGTACTGTGATACCATGACCGTCGATTTGATTATTGAGACAGCTACCAAGTGACTAAGGGGTGGTTAGCATATACAACCTGGATATGCTGGACAAAGGGATGATTCACATCCAGGACAGAATGAAGTGGGACAGCATGAGATTCTATCACGCTACTCAGAATAGCGTGCAATTTAAAACTTATGAAATATTTATTTCTGAAAATTTTCATGTAATATTTTCAGACCAGTGTTGACCTTGTGTAACTGAAACTGTGGAAAGTAAAATCATGGGTGAAAGGGGCTATTGTATGTAGTCATCCAAATCTTAGGAACTTATGCATATCCCTATTGTACAATTCAATTTTTATATGCAAATGTATATCTCCCTGGATAAAGATACACAATTATACCTTTAAACATAATATACATACACTATTTCTCAGTAACTGACACAATGAAGGGTCAATAGATTACCTGCTAAGGTTGTGACACCAAATTTGGGCCTTTTCAAAACAATCCAGATTTCAGTTGTTCTAATACCTTGTCAGATTGTGTTATTAAATGATACAAACTAATATTTAGTTCAAAGAATATAATTGCTAAATGGCTATTTCCAAATGTGCTTGCAAGTTGAACAAATGTTTCTATTTTGTGTATCATCAAATTATAGGACTATGTATAAAACAAAACACACACCTTAGGGAATGTAAAATAATGGAAAATTCTTTTCATGCTTTCTACAACTTATATTAGTCCATTTCCATGCTGCTGATAAAGACATAACTGAGACTGGGTAATTTATAAAGAAAATGAGATTTGATGGGCTCACAGTTCCACGTGACTGGGGAGGCCTCACAATCATGGCAGAAGGTGAAAGGCACGTCTTACATGGTGGCAGGCAAGAGAGAATGAGAACCAGGCAAAAGGGGAAACCCCTTATAAAATCATCAGCTCTTGTGAGACTTATTCGCTACCACAAGAACAGTATGGGGAAACTGCCCCATGATTCAATTATCTCCCCAGTTCCCTCCCACAACATGTGGGAATTATGGAAACTGCAAATCAAGATGAGATTTGGGTGGGGACACAGCCAAACCGTATCAAACTTTTGAAAACATTCTTTTAGCTGCAATTTCTCACATATGGTTATAGTTCCAAGAAGTAAAATTCTTGCACAATTTGAGGAAGAACATTTTGTTATTTTAGTATATGGCAATGTGAAACATATTTTAAGTTGCAAAACAAAATTAAAAAATGTTCAGGCCTGCTCTTAGTATATGAAAATTAGACATTCGAACTTCATTTTTTTTTTTTTTGAGACGGTGTCTCGCTCTGTCGCCCGGGCTGGAGTGCAGTGGCAGGATCTCAGCTCACTGCAAGCTCCGCCTCCCAGGTTTACGCCATTCTCCTGCCTCAGCCTCCCGAGTAGCTGGGACTGCAGGCACCCGCCACCGCGCCCGGCTAGATTTTGTATTTTTTTAGTAGAGACGGGGTTTCACCGTGTTAGCCAGGATGGTCTCGATCTCCTGACCTCGTGATCCGCCCGTCTCGGCCTCCCAAAGTGCTGGGATTACAGGCTTGAGCCACCACGCCCGGCCCGGGCCTTTTCAAAACAATCCAAATTTCAGTTGTTCTAATTCCTTGTCAGATGGTGTTATTAAATGATACAAACTGATATTTAGTTCAAAGAATATAATTGCTAAATGGCTATTTCCAAATGTACTTGCAAGTTGAACAAATGTTTCTATTTTGTGTATCATCATATTATAGGACTATGTATAAAAACAAAAACATGCACCTTAGGGAATGTAAAATAATGGAAAATTCTTTTCATGCTTTCTACAACTTATATTAGTCCGTTTCTGTGCTGCTGATAAAGACATAACTGAGACTGGGTAATTTAAAAGAAAATGAGGTTTGTTGGGCTCACAGTTCCACGTGGCTGGGGAGGCCTCATGATCATGGCAGAAGGTGAAAGGCACATCTCACATGGTGGCAGACAAGAGAGAATGAGAGCCAGGTAAAAGGGGAAACCCCTTATAAAATCATCAGATCTTGTGAGATGTATTCGGTACCACAAAAACAGTATGGGGGAAACTGCTCCCATGATTCAGTTATCTCCCCCAGTTCCCTCTCACAACATGTGGGAATTATGGAAGCTGCAAATCAAGATGAGATTTGGGTGGGGACACAGCCAAACCATATCAAACTTTTTGAAAACATTCTTTTAGCTGCAATTTCTCACATATGGTTATAGTTCCAAGAAGTAAAATTCTTGCACAATTTGAGGAAGAACATTTTTGTTATTTTTAGTATATGGCAATGTGAAACATATTTTTAAGTTGCAAAAACAAAAATTAAAAAATGTTCAGGCCTACTCTTAGTATATGAAGATTAGGCATTCAAACTTCTTATCCTTTAAATGCATTCTAAATAAGAATTATAGGCTTTGCTTAATTTGAAGAAAATCTATTTGACATTAATAAATTTATCTTCATTTGCAGTGTTTTTCTGAATATGAAAATTTAATGTCTTTGGGCTGGGCACAGTGGCTCACACCAGTAATCCCAACACTTTGGGAAGTTGAGGCAGGCAGATCACCTGAGGTCAGGAGTTCGAGATCAGCCTGGCCAATGTGGTGATACCCCATCTCTACTGAAAATACACAAATTAGCTGGGCGTGGTGGCAGGTACCTGTAATACCAGCTATTTGGGAGGCTGAGGCAGGAGAATTGTGTGAGCCTGGGAGGTGGAGGTTGCAGTGAGCCGAGATTGCGCCACTGCACTCCAGCCTGGGCAACAAAGTCAAAACTCTATCTCAAAAACAATAATAATGATAATTAACGTAGTTGAATGAATACAAGGATAAAGCCAATCCTCAGGCACATTGTGTGTCCATCTAAATACCAGTCGAAAGGCAGTCTACTTTTCTTTATATTCTTTGGTGTGTATGTGCATTAAGTTGCAAAATCAAGGACTCTAGTTCAGTGTATTCCTTTTCTTCATAAATAAATAACAAAATGATAATATAATATTTGACAGAAAAATGAAAAGGAGACTCTCATCATTAAAAACAAAAGTAAAACCATGAATTGCATAAATCTATGATTAGCATAAATGGAGAACTGCAAAAGTCAAAGTAATATTAAAAAATACTCCAGTGGCTTCTGCACAGACCAGATTATTTGAATTTATAATTAGAAAGTTACACTAAGTGTGTCAGAGATTCTTGCTATTTTCTATTTATTGTCAGGACTTTTTTTCTAAAGAAGCCCCGCCACCTGTTAATGACCCTGTTAAAGTAATTTTAAGTATTTTCTTTCAATACATTTCTATTTGATATTATTAATAAATTTACTTTAAATGCTTGGAACTGGAGACTTTATAACAAGTAATATAATATGTGGCAAAACTATGAAAATATTTGCATCTCAGATGATGACAGTGATGGAATATGGAATCTGCTATCTTTGGAGTATACTTAAGAGTACAGCTTAGGCTGGGCGCGGTGACTCACACCTGTAGTCTCAGCACTTTGGGAGGCCGAGGTGGGTGGATTGCTTGAGCTTACAGGTTCGAGACCAGCCTGGGCAACATGGCTGGTCTCTACAAACCCTGTCTCTACAAAAAATACAAAAATTAACTGGGTGTGGTGGCGCATGCCTGTAGTTCCAGCTACTGAGGGGGCTGAGATGGGAGGATCGCTTGAACCCAGGAGGCCGAAGTTTCGGTGAGCTGAGATGGTGCCGCTGCACTCCTGCCTGGGTGACAGAGCCAGACTTTTTCTCAAAAGAGAAGAGTACAGCTTAGATTAATTTTTTTCTGAGAACCTTATCTTTCTAATTACCAGTATCTGTAAGCTTATATTTGCTAATAAGACAAATTCAGACAATTCTCAGGAGGTAGGGAGGGCGGCAGGGTAGAGGGGAGCACTTTTATTTTTGAAGTACCATGTGTAACAAAAATACAGCAAAAAGATTTCGTCAGGTAGTACCCATTTGCTAGTATTATATAAACAAACAAAACTTGCATACAGTCCTCGTTCCTGACAAGATTTGCCAACTTTGCCTTGAAATTTTTGGGAGCCCTCAAAATCTCTCCAATTAGATTCCCAGATCATAGTTGTTGCCACTGGGAGCAAATGTGTGCATAGTCATTGTGCACCACCTTGTGGCAGCGTTTAGACATGCATCTTTTTTAGAAGCTCTTTAGTAAACTTGCAAAGCTTTTCTTCCGAGTCTTCCCACCTCAAAACAGTAGTTCCCGTCTCTAAATAACTTAAATAAATTCTTTGGGAGAACTAAAACAACTGGTACAACTAGAGAGAGAATTGTTGATAGATCAGGCTCTGGAATTAGACTACCTTGAATTAGAATCTCAAATTTGCTACTTACTAACAGCATAGTCTTAAGCATCTTACTGAACCTCTGTAAGAATTAATTTTCTCATATGTGAAATGGAGATATGGTAGGAACCTTATAGGCAGAGAACCAAGGGTGACTAGACATTTGAGGAAAATGTAGAATGTGTGAAAGTCCAAAGTAAGTAAATAGAAAATGGATGAAAGAGCAACAGGATAATTCAGGAATATAACAAAACCTAATATAAAACTTTAGTAACCTCAGAGAAATTAAATATTAAATTGCAACCACAAAACTGAATAGGATGCCATTTTAAAATAAAAAGAACCAAAGCAAGCACAGAGAAGCAAAAATTATGTTTGGAAAGAAAACTGGAGGGCTTGAAGATAAAGTCAGTACCTTCTCAATGAAAGCAAAAAGTCAAGGAGACAGAAAATATAAGAGAAAAAGGAGGCAATTTAAGAGCCCAGTATCCAACTTGTAAGTGTTGAAGAAAGAACAAACAAATCAGAAGAAATAATTTGAGAAAACTTTTTAGAACTGAAGTGAGACAGAAATCTTCACATTAAAAAGGCTTACTTAATGCTAGTTAGGCTGAATGAAAGGTCTACAAATAAAACATGATTGCGATATTTCAGAACATTGTGGAGAAAGATAAAATTATAAATGCTTACTAGGAACAAAAATAAAAAATTGCAATAGTCTTTTTGTGAGCAAAGTTGGATGCTAAAAGTCAATTGATTTAAAAATTCCAGGGGGAAGCCAGGTGCCGTGGTTTGTACCTGTAATCCCAGCTACTTGGAAGGATGAGAAGGCAGGATCGCTTGAGCCCAAGAGTTCAAGTCTGCAGTGAGCTGTGATCTCACACCTGCACTCCAGCCTGGGTGACAGAGTGAGACCCTGCCCCTAAAACTAGTAATAAAATATAAAATTCCAAGGGAAAAATGATTTTCAACTTTATGTTCTATGCCCAGCCAAACTACTAAATATGAAAGTAATGTAAAGATAACCTTAATACATTCAAAGATTCAGACAATTTTATTCTCACACATCCTTTCTTAGGCAGTTGCTTGAAACTGATCACCAGTAAAACAAGAAAGAAAAAGCCCAGGAATCCATTTGTAGTAGATTCAGCCCAAGAACTTAATGAAAGAAAGTTCAAAGATTACAGTTATAGGGCAGGTCTAGATTGCATTAGGAAGCAGATAGAGGGCTCAAGGAAGGAGGCATCTGTGAGGGAGAATAAATGGATGAGGCATTCCCATGTATTTGCTTTTACCCTTGAACTATTGAGTGAACTTAAACAAACAAGGTAGATATTGCTAGACTAAAAGGAAGGCTGCAAAACTTCAGGAGAAGCAATATGCTGCTCAAGAAAGAAAATCATTCCACAAGATTCTGCATTAAAAATATTTTTACCTTCTCTATATCTCAAATCAGTCTATTCTCTGTAACTCTACCTCCACCACCACTCTGGAGTTACCATCATTTCTGCTTAGACCTCTACTGGTTTTCTTGCATCCTTTCTGTCTTATCTCAAATCTGTTCTCCATATTACACTCCACATAGTGATTTTTTTTCAAAACGCAAATCTGATTATGCCCCCTCTTTGGTTAACACACTTCAGTGGCTTCCCATAGCTCTTCGAATCTAAATCATTAGCATCCCCTAGAAGGTTCTATATGGTCACATGGTCAGCCAGTCCCTAAGCAGCAATGTAGTGGTAGCTGCTATGTAGTCTTGCCTCACTTTTGTAGATTTGGCTGGTAAGGACACCCTAATGGATTTAAACAGTTTATTACCTACACAGATGGCAAAGCAAGATCAGCATGGTATTAGCTGCTTATATCCCCAATTCCACAGGATGATACCAAACTAGAGGGGTCAGATGATAACATGAGTGGTGAGTTGCTTTGTTTTTGAGAAGTGGACTCTAGGCTGCAGCTAAGCAGTTTTATCTGAAAGGAACAAAGTGGAAAGTTCCATGCCTTAGTGAAATCAGGGAGGCAGATGAGAAACTGCCTCATGGCAAGTCTTTCTGCAAGATCGGGGGTCTTCTGCAAGGTATGGAACAAATGTGAAATGGCCTTTGATAGCTCCTCACAAGACTGCCTATCTTGCCATTTTAAGGGTGATCACAGGGCATTCTGCCAACAGTTGAGTCTTACCTACATGGCCTGTATGGAGACATGGAATTGCCATAGTGCCATGGTGGAACTGTTCCCCTGCTAACATAGGCTGTCTTTACTACCACTATAGTCTCATCTTACGTACTTTCTCATATTTGCTAGCATCAGTCATACTGACCTTTCAGTTTCTCCAATGTGCCATGCTTTTCCTTGTCATAGAGCTTTAGCGTATGCTGTGCCCTCTGCCTGAACCCCACTTTCTCCTCCTTCTTTGCCTTCTTAACTTCCCTTCTTTCTTCAATACTCAGCCCAACATTCCTGACCAGAACAGCTCCACCTCTTGTCACATAGCATGATGTACCTTTCCTTCACAGCATTCAGAACAATTTTAGTTTTAAATTTATTTGTATAATCTTGAATTGATGTAATAGTAGAGATAGTGGAGATAATATACATTAATATATTATCACTTAATTGTCAAATGTTTTTACATACTTAGTTACATTTTATTTTTACATCTCTGTGAGATAAACAGAACAGATACTATTTTAAATCTATTTTTTCCCAAATAAGAGCTTATATTGGAGCTCATTTTTAAATTCTATTTTAGCGTTCCCTGTACTTCACCACTATGATTTTTCTGTAAATACATTAAATATAATGCAGCATATAGTAAGCAATAAGCACAGAGAAAATGCCACAGGGGCCCAAAGGAGAGGGAAATGAGATCAGGTCATCACCGTAGACCTCCAACCCAGAGGTCCCATTTGAGTCAGACTTGAAGGTTGGTAGGCATCTGTTGGGCAAGGAAGGGAGGGTCTTCTAAGACAAGAGACAGTATCAAAGCTACAGTTCTAGAAAGGCATGGGACTATTTGAAGAATGGCAGTTGAATGTGTTTTGATGGATGTAGGGTCCCAGGAAGGGAAGCTGGAATTGGATCGTGCAGGGCCTTGAAGATGGAATTGATTTTGTTTGCAGTAGGAAGTAACTCACGTTTCTAAGTGGGCAAATTGATCTGATCAGCATTGAACTTTAAAAGCATTAAATAAGCAACAATGTGTAGAATAAATTGTAGCATGGAGGACTGGATTCAAAGAAACCAGTTCTGCTCTAAGTGAGAGGTAACGGGATCATGACTTGGGACAAAACACCTGAAGCAGTAAGTTATGACACACCTTACGAAGTTTAATGTCAAAGCCTTTCAGTCAGTGCCTAAGAGGAACACACTTGTGTTTGAGGAATGTTAGGTTTATTTAATATACTGCAGCAAAGGAGAGCTCCATAGCAACAGAACTGTGGGTCATCTCAGGGAGCCAGGAGGATTTTCTTCTTACAGGATTTCAGAATCTTATTATAGGATTTCAGCTTGTGCTGGGTGACTCTTAGGAAGCTTTAGGGAAAGCAGAGGTCAGTTCTAGATTGGATGCCCTCAGGAAGTGAGATATTGGGTATTTTGGTACATTTTATTTTGAAAGTGAGAGGATTTAAAAAATAGTAGTCATCTGTGATAGCCAGAAGAGGGGATGTTTCATTATTTTTTACGGTTCTTGAGGGTTCTTTTCTCTAGTTTCAGAAATACTTACATGGTAGTCTTATCTCTGTCTTCTTCTACTATGGTCACAGAGTGGCCTTATCTGGACATTTATATTCTCAAAATTGTTTGCTCAATTGGGAATACTGTGGTTTAGCTGTCAGCTTCCAGCTGCCAGGTATTTTCTTTTTACTTTATCAGTACCCAATACATTGATCTGTTTGGCCCTAAGGACCAGCCATTGCCTCATATATTGTGCAGCCTCATCCATTTACCCTAGGCTGCAGTGTGTATATTATCACTGTCTAGATGTGCCATGACTTGGAAAAGCTTGATTGAACAATGGTACCGAAAATGAAGAGTAAAGGACCAAGAAATGTTGTAAAGGTTTTCAAGCTCTCCACTATCTCCAACATTTCTGGTTCATTTAAAATCTATGTTCCAGCAAAAATAAGCTGATTTCAGCTCTTACAATCTGTGATTTGCTGCCTTTGGGTATTATGCCCTCCATCTGGAATATCTTCCCTTGGTCTCATTCTCATGTTCACATTTCTGTCTGTCCTTCAAGGACCAGTTCAAACATCTCTCTCCTTCCCTGTGCTACTAGTGAGAGCTAAGATCAAGAAAAAGCTGATTTAAAATATAATAAATGAAGAATAAATTATATATTTGGATATATTATAACTTAGAAGAGTCAAGATGGAAACAGTCTCTCTTTTCTGTGAATTCATGTAGCAAATTTCTGAGATCCCTAAAGTATTTATTTCTAATATTTATTAAATATGTATTGTATCCTGTTTACTAACTTTTATCAGCAGTACCATCAAAATGCCATGACGTTTCCTTCTTTCCAGGTTATTCAGGCTTAAGTACAAAGCAGCAGAAGTGTTTTTAAACTCCACCCTCATTCTTACCTCATTTAGTATATAAGTTACTGATATGTGGCCATATTTGGCCCTATTTTATATATATATAATATATATGTTATATATTCACACACACATAAAATATATACCATAGAGGTTGAGAGTATTAAATTATATATATAGTATTAGATTATATAGACATATATATAGACTATATGGACATATATATATAGACACACACATCTATATATGTAGACACATATATATATAGACACACACACACACACCAGGGAGGTCGAGAGAAGCTTGTAGGTGGCTCGATGTTTCTTGTTGGGACTAATAGTGGGGCAGGGACTAACTTATCGAAAATATGTTTTAAAAATTACCAGGCATGGTGGTAAGTGCCTGTAGTCCCAGTTACTTGGAAGGCTGAAACAGGAGGATCTCTTGAGCCCAGAAGATTGAGGCTGTAGTACTAATTATCGTGCCTGTGAATAGCCACGGCACTCCAGCCTAGGCAACATAGCAAGACCCCATCTCTTTATTAAAAAAGAAATTACGTGGATTACAAAACACTTAAGGAAATATACAAATCAATATTTTTGTATTGTCTGAAAGGAAGGAAACTGGATAAAAATTAATTATATTAAATTAACAATAATAAATGCAGTGACAAATAGGTTTGTTTTTCCTATATTAATTTAGGAATGACTGCCAGCAAAAAACCTGGGAACTGAGAATGCAATCATCCTTGTAAAAGTAAACATACATGTGGACATGACTGCTGTGAGTTCCTTGAAACAAGTTTATTTCAAGTGTTCAGAATTGAAAGGTTTTTGGTGGATAGTAATGACATCCTAATTATCTATGTATGATATTTATATTATGCAACTTAATAACTCAAATAATTTTCTCTCTGTTTTGTGGGCAACATGAAAAAGGTAAATACTAGATTTGAAAATTTAAAGAAATTTGACTTTATAAGAATAAAATCTGAAGTTTAACCTAAAGAATCTGAAGTTTCTTTTC
>NW_016817072.1:889963-891169 GCF_001698545.2 Rhinopithecus bieti
TTTTTTTAAAATCTCTTTCCTACATAATGCTATTTTAATTTAAAGATACTATGAGGAAAATCTGAGCAAATAAGGTATCCTTGGGTATATAAAGTATTAACATACTGAATGATTATGTTCATATCATTAGAATTATTTAAAATAATTGTATGTTTATAAAACTAGGAGAATTAGAGTATTTATCCAACTTATTCAAAGCCTGGATATCATTACAAAGTGTATAGGAACTATAAAATTTTATGTTTATAAAACTAGTCCAGTTTTACAAAATATCAATGTGACCTTGGGTAAGTTATTTAATCTCTTTGGGCTTTAGTCTTATCTTTAAGATGAAGGTATTGAACCGGGTGACCTTTAATATCTCTCCAATTCTTAAACCTATGATTCTTACAATTCTATGTTAGTATGAGAATATAACTTAGGTTGTGGAATATAGCTAGTTTGTAATCTAGATTTGCTTTTTTATTTGTGTCTGTCATTAAATTAATGAGATAATGCATATAAATTTGACACTGCCTGGTTCATCATTACTCTGGTTCCTGCAATTAATAGAGCATAATTTCCCTGAATAATGCTATTAATAGCCAGTCTATTAAAACATGAGACAGTCCTATCCATTGAGTTATTTCTTCAAGTGGCTGTATGTAGAAATGGTAAGCTTGGGGTTTTCTGAAAATCATTTCATGTGTTTGGCATTGGTTTCTGTTGACATTCTTTTCTTCATGCTGCCTTTTTTTTTTCATGTTGTAACTTTTTTTTCGTCTAGTCATAATTTAAGATTTTACAGAGGCAGGGGCTGGAGTATTCACTACCTCTTATGATACCATGGCAGCTATTAGGCCCAATAATGATACCAAGAAAAGTTCCCTAATCCCACCTGGAGAATCAGAACATTTATCCGACTTATTCAAAGCCTGGATATCATTACAAAGTGGATAGGAAGTATAAAATTGTCAACTTTCTTATATTTATCTTCGTTCAACACGTAGCCCTCTAACTTACTGCTTCCTTGCTCTACTACTCTATTACTTGTCCTTCTGCACACAAGAGCTTATCTATCCTTCCCTCTGCTTACTTTTGTGTTCTATTTACATGGTTTTCCTCCTTTTATTTCCCACTCACTATTCCAAATGCAATTTATATTATGATATTAAAGCCTCATCTAGATACCTTAACACCCAATAATAATTGTATCCCTGTTTTATT
>NW_016817073.1:0-526 GCF_001698545.2 Rhinopithecus bieti
AGCCTTCTCAGAAACTTCCTCCTTGTGGCTGAATTCAGCTCACAGTGTTACATCTTTGTTTTCATTCAGAAGCTTGCTAAAAGTGCTTTGGCAGAATCTGCAGGAAGACACGGTGGCGCACCGAGACCACAAATAATCGCAGCTCGGTTAAGATAGAAGTTTTCTGAGAAAATGCTTTGTGATGTGTGATTTCAACTCACTGGATTACACCTGCATTTCGTGGAGCCGATGGCTAGCCCTGTTTTTGTGGAATCTGAGAACTGATATTTCGGATCTCTTGGAAGACTACAGGGCCTAAGGAAAGATCCTCCGATACAAATGAGAAACAACTTTACGGAGAAACTTCATTGTGATCTGTGAATTCGCCTCACAGAGTTACAGTTTTCCCCTCATGAAGCCGTTCTCTAAGGTTGTTCTCGTGGAATTTGCAAGGCGATGTTTGTGAGCCCATTGAGGGCTATGGTGAAAAAGGAAATATCTTCATATGAAAACTGGAAAGAAGCGTTCTGAGAAAGTGCATTGTGAT
>NW_016817074.1:0-2963 GCF_001698545.2 Rhinopithecus bieti
CCTGGACAACACAGCCAGACTCCGTCTCAAAAAAAAAAAAAAAAAAAAAAGAGAGAAAAAGAAAGGAAGGAAGAAGAAGAAAGAAAGAAAGAAAAAGAAAGAAAGAAAGAAAAGAAAGAAAGAAGGAAAGAAAGAAAGGAAAGAGAAAGAAAGAAAGAAAGAAAGAAAGAAAGAAAGAAAGAACGAACGAAAGAAAGAAAGAAAGAAAAGAAAGGGAAAGAAAAGAAAGAAAGATGTTTTGTTACATAATAATAGCTAGAAGAAGAATTTGTACAAAATAATGGCATAGCAATGGTAGTGGGAAAGATTGAACTAGACCCAATTACTAAGGGAGTTTATTATAAATAATTATAAAGGAAAAACAAAGCTAAGTAAAATTCAAACAGCTTTTAATTATTATCATGTGAAGACAATTCTGAACGACGTCTACAATAAACAACACTTCCAGAGAAAAGCATTTGTTGGTCAAAATGCTAAACAATTGCTGCTGCTTATGTTGAATTTTAAGTACATATCTATATATCTTCATCTACCTATATAAGTATCTCTCTGTAAAATCAGCCTGTTTGTATCACTTATACTTTCATAAACATTATATTCTACGTGGAAGTTAATTCAGAGATCTAGTTACATAGGTGGTCCTAGCATGTGTAAACTCTATTATATTTCTTTCTATGTAGTAAAAGTAAAACTTCAGCCAGATTAAATTTAAAAGAGTTTAATTGAGCAATAAATGATTCGCTAATCGGGCAGCCTCCAGAATCATAGCAGATTCACAGAGACTCCAGGGGTGTGAACAAATTTATAGACAAAAAGGTAAAGTGACCTACAGGAATCGGAAGTGAGGTACAGAAACAGTGAGATTGGTTACAACTCAGCATTTGCCTTATTTGAATGCAGTTTGAGCATTCAACAGTTTATGAGTGATTGAAGTATGGCTGCTGGGATTGGTCGACACTCAGCTATTGTTACAGGTACATACTACTAAGTTAGGTTTTCAATTTTGTCTGACTATTAAGCTAGGTTGCAGTTCATCCAAAAGAACTCAAATATAGAAGTACAGGGTTCTTTTCAGGCCATATTTAGTTTGCTTTAACATATGTGATGTCATACATTCCTGTAATTAATCAGTAGATTTTAAATTACAATGTTCAATTTTGTCATTCTATGGAACCACTTGGAGTTTATATTTTTCTTTAAAATTAAAAGAGTGAAACTTTCACTACCAGTATCTATTTGTATTTCAAAAACTACATGGATATAGTAAAAGAGTAATAATGTGTTGCTTTGGTTATTTTTGGTGCTATATTCTTTCTTTATTTTATTTTTGACTGGTACTTTGTCTCATGATTAATTAAAATAATTTTATTAAATAGAAGTGGGAGCTGATAAAACAAGACCTACTCCAGATATCAAATATTCTAGATAGGTATGCCACTGCACACATTAGCAGTTTAGGAAATGATTAATTACTATATAAAATGCATTATGACCTATTAAAAATGTATAAAAACAGAAAATAGAAAACCTGAGTTCTACTGAGGAATACATTCACATAATTATTTTATATTAAACATACCAAGTGTCATTACTGGTGCTAGAATATGAATATCTAGAAAATAAACAATAAACCATTCCTATAAAAAAGAAGGCAATTTCATCAAAGCCACAGTAATTCAGCTGTAAAGATTGGTCTGTGGCTTAATAAAGACATAAGAACAAAAAGAGAGAAAAGGAGTTTTATCAAATGTAATGTTTTTAAAGTTTCAAAAACATTGAAGACAATGAGAGAAAAGATAAAGGTCAGCATGAGGAAAACATGAAGCATTTAAAATTTTTTCAAGTTAGGTTTAGAAAGCATAATGAAAACATATAAGGAGTAGCTTCTGTGCTTGTGATATGTCATTTTATATAAAGATGTTATATTGCATACTCAAAATGAGATTGGAAAACCCGCATTTCAAAAACTCATTAATAAATTTAACAGAAAGAAAAATATAGCACGTAACAATTAATTGGTACATAAATATATTTTTGAAAAAATGAATTTTCTACTATGATCTGACAAAGATTTCAAAACAATAATTTTAAAATAAATACACTTGTTCCAATTCTCAGAAATAATGTTTTCAACTTTTCTCCATTCAGTATTATGTTGGCTGTGGGTTTGTCATAGATGGCATTTATTAAATTTAGCTATGTCTCTCGTATGCCAATTTCGCTGAGTGCATTAGTCATAAAGGGATGCTGACTTCTGTCAAATGCTTTTACTGCATCTATTGAGATGATCATGTGATTTTTGTTTTTAATTCTGTTTATGCAGTGTATCACATTTTTTGAATTGCATGTGGTAAACCCTCTCTGCATCCCTGGTATAAAACTCCCTTGATCATGGTGAATTGTCTTTTTGTTATGTTTTGGGATTGGGTTAGCTATTATTTTGTTAAAGATTTTAGCATCTGTGTTCATCAAGGATATCGGTCTGTAGTTTTCTTTTTTGTTTATTTCTTTTCCTGGTTTTGGTACTTTTGTGATTCTGGTGTCATAAAATGATCTAGGGAGGGTCCCTTCTTTCTCTGTCTTGTGGAATACTGCCAATAGGATTGGTAGCAATGTTGCTTTGACTATGTGGTAGACAAAACTCCTATTGAACATGATACTGGAAGTCCTAGACAGAGCAATCAGACAAGAGAAAGAAATAAAGGGCATCCAAACTGGTAAAGAGGAAGTCAAACTGTCACCGTTTGCTGATGATATGATTGTTTACCTAGAATATTCTAAAGATTCCTTCAGAAACTCCTAGAACTGATGAAAGAATTCAGCAAAGTTTCCAGATATAAAATTAATGTACACAATCTAGTAGCTCTTCTATATACCAACAGCGACCAGGCTGACAATCAAATCAAGAACTCAATCCCTTTTATCATAGCCACAAAAAAAAAAAAAAAAAAAAAAAAAAAAAA
>NW_016817074.1:5361-8794 GCF_001698545.2 Rhinopithecus bieti
CCCAGGCTGGAGTGCAGTGGCCGGATCTCAGCTCACTGCAAGCTCCGCCTCCCGGGTTTAGGCCATTCTCCTGCCTCAGCCTCCGGAGTAGCTGGGACTACAGGCACCCGCCACCTCGCCCGGCTAGTTTTTTGTATTTTTTAGTAGAGACAGGGTTTCACCGTGTTAGCCAGGATGGTCTCAATCTCCTGACCTCGTGATCCGCCCGTCTCGGCCTCCCAAAGTGCTGGGATTACAGGCTTGAGCCACCGCGCCTGGCCTCTGTGAACATTCTTATAGATGAATCCTGGTAAACAATTGTAGCTATTTCTTTAGGACCATATACCTAGGAGTGGAATTGATAGGCTAGGCTTTAGGAATATATTAAATTTACTAGATAATTCTAAATCTTTTTGAAATTGTTATACCAATTCACACGCTCACCAGCAATGTATCAATGTTCTCCCCATCCATTCTAACAGTGTTGGTCAACTATTGGATCTGTAGTGGGCATATATTAAGTTTTCTTATTAATTCTCTCAAGAGAAGTTATATATGTTAAACATGAAATGATAGGCTTTGGTGCACTAAAACGTTAATCTTGAAATCTCAGTGGTTTAGTACAATAAAAGTTTACTTTTCATCCACATTACATATTCGTCACAGGTCAGTGAGTGGCTGTTCCACAGTATTATTCATGGACCCAGCCTGGAAAATAATCTGCCACCTTGTAATAGTGCCATCTGTATTATATAGCTTCTGAGGTTGTCACTGAAGAGAAATAAAGGAATGCATGCAGCATACCAGCTTTAGATGGCCTTGGCCTAGATGTGACTAACAATATGACCAGAAATAGACAAACTGCCCTCACTTTACTGAAAAGAAAGCTGAGAAATGTAGAACTTTATGCATTATTTACTGAGCACCAAATGATGCTGCCACGTGTAAGATTATTGCATAAGTTTCACTTTAGAAATTCATAGATTCCAGCCAGGCGCGGTGGCTCACGTCTGTAAACCCAGCCCTCTGGAAGGCCGAGGCAGGCAGATAACCTGAGGTCAGGAGTTCAAGACCGGCCTGGCTAACGTGGTAAGACTCCATCTCTACTAAAAATACAAAAATTAGTCAAACATGGTGGCATCCACCTGTAGTCCCAACTACTCGGGAGACTGAGGCAGGAGAATCTCTTGAATCTGGGAGGCATACACAATTTCTGTTTTGTTTGTATTATTATTATAAAAATACACATTTGTCTCCTGTTATGAAAGATAATTTTATTTTTACATTGCTTCAGTTTGTCATCATAAGTAAGTATACATGATTGTATTAGTCTGTTTTCATTCTGCTGATAAAGATAGCCCCAAGACTATGAAGAAAAAGAGGTTTAATGAACTTACAGTTTCACATGGTTAGGGAGGCCTCACAATCATGGCAGAAGGTATGGAGGAGCAAGGCACATCTTCCATGGATGGTGGCAGACAAAGTGATAGCTTGTGCAGGGAAACTCCAATTTTTAAAACCATCAGATCTCGTGAGACTCATTCACTGTCATGAGAACAGCACAAGAAAGACCTGCCCCCATAATTCAGTCACCCCCGCACCAGGTTCCTCCCATGAATGTGGAAACTGTGGGAGTTACAATTCAACAAGAGATTTGGGTCGGGCACAGCCTAACTATATGATTGTAGGGACTGAAACTGCCTCTGTGAAAATTATAACTGAGGAAATTATGACAGTGAAAGAGATCAGATCTAACCAAATCTCTCTTGCTTCTAATCTTTAAGCTGTCCTTGTTCATTCTTGGGTGTAGGCTGAACTAACTTTCAGAATAAATTGAGTTAATGATTTAACTCTGAAACAAAATTGTTAATAGCCTTTTCCCAAAACGACCCCCTTTTTGCCTGGGGATCTGCCTTTGAGGGACAAACAAAGTAGCTTTAAAAAGCTACAAAATTAGAAATTACAGTTTAGGGGTCATGCAGCCTCTGGCTCCAACAATCCGAACCTTCCCAAATTGCTCCTGGGGATATCATCACTACTGTAAAACCTAAGATGAGTGCATGGGATATTTTGCAGACCCTCCACTCCATGAATCAGCTAACACCACCCAGACTGGTAATATGGCTCAACCGGTTCTGGCATCCCACCCAGGAACAGGAGACAGCAAGAAAACCTCACTTCAACCCCCTATGATTCCATCTCCAACCTGACCAATCAGTATGCCCCACTTTCCAGCCAAATTCTCTTTAAAACCTTTGATCCTTGAATTTTAGGGAAGACTGACTAGAGTAATAATAAAACTCTGGTCTCCAGCACACCCAGCTCTGTATCAATTACACCTTCTCCATTGCAATTTTCTTGTCTTGACAAATTGATTCTGTCTAGGTAGCGGACAAGGAGAACCAATTGGTCAGTTACAGTATTTCTTAGCAAACTTGCCAGAATATCAAGACAATATGAATATTATTATTATTTAAGTAGTGGGGTAAATAGATGTCCTGATTTTTTCTAGCTGAAACAGACTCTATGGTAGGGAAGTTTCAATTATTATCTTATAAAGTGGCTATAGAATGATTTCATAGGTATCTACATTGCAATTTTAAAATTATATTTATATCTAATTTTCACCCCACAGGAAACTTAAAGGTATAATTAATCCAGGACATACACTAAAATCAACAATCTATTGTAGACAAAGTTTCAGTTACCAACAGTGAATAATGCATACAGGGCTTTTACATGATAGGTCACTTATTCTTTAAAGCACTTTAATTATTAGAACTCATTAGCACATTATGACCAAAGTCTTTTAACATGTATAGATTGCAATAAAATCAGTTAAAGAACTAAAATTTGACATATTGATTTTCTCCTGCTTCATTCGAAAACTAATTTAAATACGTATTTTACTTTCAAAGTTAGTTATTATATCATATTTCTCTGTCAAAATCCTTTTACAGTCTGTGTCTTGGTGGTAACCATAATGTGAATCGGAATTTCATCATGAGCTTTTGAACTGGCCTAGAGCTCTAGCCTAATCTAATTAATTTAATTTAACCCTCTCAAATTTCAAGACTCAGATAAAGCAATATATGTAATATGACTATCAATACTACTCTGAAATGCGTAAGTATCCTGAAATACTTTGTCCCCGCTCCTTCTATAAGAACTATCATTTACTTGGAGCTTACTATTTGACAAAAAATTTGAATACATTATTTTTACAATAGCTGTATATAAAAGAAAATAATATTATTTCCAGAGCATGAGATAAATTGTCTTACCCAAGTTTGCACACTTAGTAAATTACAGAGCCAGGATTTGAATATGTTTCTGTCTGGTCCCTAACTCTACCCCTTTCCCACTCTACCACAATTCATTTAGTAAAATACAATTTCCTTATTTAACTGTTCGTTTTTCCTTTGTCATTTAGATTGATCCAGTTTATTGTGAA
>NW_016817074.1:10998-13178 GCF_001698545.2 Rhinopithecus bieti
AAAAAAAAAAAAAATACCTCTTGGATTCATTGATTTTTTGAAGGGTTTTTCATGTCTCTCTCCTTCAGTTCTGCTCTGATCTCAGTTATTTCTTGGCTTCTGCTAGCTTTTGAATGTGTTTGCTCTTGCTTCTCTAGCTATTGTAATTGTGATATCAAGGTGTTGATTTTAGATCTTTCCAGCTTTCTGATGTGAGCATTTAGTGCTATAAATTTCCCTCTTAACACTGCTTTAGCTCTGTCCCATAGACTCTAGTATGTTGTGTCTTTGTTTTCATTGGTTTCAAAGAACTTCTTTATTACCTCCTTAATTTCGTTATTTACCCAGTAGTCATTCAGGAGCAGGTTGTTCAATTTCCATGTAGTTATGCAGTATTGAGTGAGTTTCTTAATCCTGATTTCTAATTTGATTGCACTGAGAGACTGTTTGCTATCATTTCTGTTCTTTTGCATTTGCTGAGAAATGTTTTACTTCCAATTATGTGGTCGATTTTAGAATCAGTGCTATGTGGCACTGAGAAGAATGTATATTCTGTTAATTTGTGTTGGAGAGTTCTGTAGATGTCTATTAGGTCTGCTTCATCCAGAACTGAGTTCAAGTCCTGAGTATGCTTGTAAATTTTCTGTCCCATTGATCTGTCTAATATTGACAGTTTGGTGTTAAAGTCTCCCACTACTATTGTGTGGGAGTCTAAGTCTCTTTGTAGGTCTCTAAGAAGTTGCTTTATGAATCCCGGTGATCCTGCATTGGGTGCATATATATTTAGGATAGTTAGCTCTTCTTGTTGCATCGATCCCTTTACTATTATATAATGCTCTTCTTTGTCTTTTTTGATCTTTTGTTGGTTTAAAGTCTGTTTTATTGGAGACTAGGGTTGCAACAGTCTTAAAGATTGTTGGTAAAATGCAAATGTCATTAAAATATAAACATGTGGTCTAAACTATGCAGTCAGTTAATAGGTTTGTTAAATGTTTTAATATTATAAACTGGTTCTTTGGCTTTTGAGAACTGTTCAAATTGTCTGCTTCACAATTGGTAAGGCCTGAGGACACATCCAATTAACCATGCTTTTAACTATGCTGGAAGGAGTCAAACATTATCAGTGCCTAGTGCATAATAAAAACAACTTACGGCCGGGCGCGGTGGCTCAACCCTATAATCCCAGCACTTTGGGAGGCCGAGACGGGCGGATCACGAGGTCAGGAGATAGAGACCATCCTGACTAACACGGTGAAACCCCGTCTCTACTAAAAAATACAAAAAAAAAAAAAAAAACTAGCCGGGCCAGTTGGCGGGCGCCTGTAGTCCCAGCTACTCGGGAGGCTGAGGCAGGAGAATGGCGTAAACCCGGGAGGCGGAGCTTGCAGTGAGCTGAGATCCGATCCGGCCACTGCACTCCAGCCTGGGCGACAGAGCCAGACTCCGTCTCAAAAAAAAAAAAAAAAATACCTACTAGACTCTACATTAAAGTTAACTATTGCTAAGATTTACCATTATAACATGCAATTGAGACAACTGAAAACTGATTTACATGCAAGGTGTGTAAAAGCAGTAAAATGTATTTTTAGTAAAAAATTATTAGAAGGCCTTTGGGAGGCCGAGGCGGGTGGATCACAAGGTCAGGAGATAGACACCATCCTGGTTAACATGGTGAAACCCCATCTCTACCGAAAATACCAAAAATTAGCCGGGCATGGTGGTGGGTGCCTGTAGTCCCAGCTACTTGGGAGGCTGAGGCAGGAGAATGGCGTGAACCCAGGAGGCAGAGCTTGCAGTGAGCCGGTATCACGCCACTGCACTCCAGTCTGGAGGACAGAGCGAGACTCCGTCTCAAAAAGAAAAAAAGAAAAAAAAAAGATTATAAGAAGGCATCAGATGTAAATTTTTACCTTGGGTTAAAAGATCGTTTTGAATTGGATGAGGTAAACCTGAAGGCTTAAACAAGTTGTAGAAGGATTATAAAAATTAATCTTGCAAAAGAAATTATATGTGTAAACATCTTAACTAAATTCAAAAGGGTAATATATGGTTATTCCATAAAGTGTCCATCGAAATAAGAGAGCACAGCAACGTTCCCTTAAAGCACTAATCTCTTTAGCAAAATTTGTAAAGGGTTATAAAAGATTTAACAGTTATCTACACACACACACACAAAAATTACATTTATAAGAACTAAAAAT
>NW_016817075.1:0-526 GCF_001698545.2 Rhinopithecus bieti
GAGGGAGGGAACAAACCAGCATGGAGCTAAGCATAACTAATTCACTGAACCACCCACACATGCTCAGGGAGAAAGACAGAAAGGAAGACATTACACACCAGTCGATAAAATAAACCAGAAAGCAAACAAAAGGACAATTCAAACAGACCCTAAGTTATTTCCAAAAAGTTAAATAAGCAATATATAATGGTTTGACACTCATCCAGACTGCATAGGTTCCATTCTACATTTGCAGTTTATTGGCTGGATGACCTGGAAGATTGCTTTCATTTCTATGTTTCAATTTTCTCATTGGAAAAATGAGGAAGACAATAATAGTTTCTTAACAAGAAGTAAATGATTTGATAAAAGTAAGTGCTTGGAGCAGTAGCCAGTAAATATCATGTCCAATGTAAATGTAAGCACATACTATTATTATTCTCCTCTTTAAAATAAAAGCTCAAAATAAAAATAAGGATTAAAAAGCCATTATATGACAACAGAAGATTGAAATTGGGGTAACTGTTGGTGGGATTGTAAACTACTT